>NW_007245918.1:337028-360373 GCF_000164805.1 Carlito syrichta
TTTTTTTTTTTTTTTTTTTTTTTGCATTGGAGTCTCACTCAGTCGCCCAGACTGGAGTGCAGTGGCCTCTCCTGGCCACCACAGCCTCGCCTGCTGGGCTCCGGCAATCCTTCCGTCTCAGCCTTCCGAGGAGCTAGAATTACAGGAGTGTGCTACCACGTCCGGCTGACTTTTTGATTTATTGTAGAGATGAGGTCTTGCTGCCCAGGCGGGTCTTGAACCCGCGGGCTCAGGCAATCCACTCACCTCAGCCTCCCCAAGGCGTGGGATTACAGGCTGAGCCACCGAGCCCGGCTGCATGGTTCTTTAATAGGCTTCCCAGGTGGCTTTGATACTCCTGGCCTAAGACCACCCATCTAGAATCCCATGGAAAGCAAAGATTGGTGAGGCAGTCTCTAGCCAGAGCCATCCTTAATGTTGTGGATTGAACCTTCCTTCCCCTACTTAATTTTTGCTCAGGCTTCAAATGTATATCAAAAGCAACGCTGATGTGATCAATCTCAACAACAGGGGTAGGATAAGATTTAAGGGCATAAGTTCAGGCAGTTCAAAAGCCTATTTCAAATTCCTGTTTCTAGCTTTGTGATGTTGGGCAGGTTGTTAACCTTCCAATCAAAAGGAGGATCACGATACAGTTAATTGAGTTAATCCATGTATAGTCCCTGGGTTGAGGTAAGCAATCAGTGAAAGTTAGCTGTTATTTGTGTGATAGGAATTGGGAGAAAACAAAAGGAAAGGTGACAGTAGGTGTTGCTAGAGTGGACCTTGTAACAAAATAAAAGTGTTGGTGAGGATGTCAAAATACTGCAACCCTTTGCACAGTTTCTGAGAATGTAAAATGGTGTAGCTGCTATGGAGAACAGAAAAGAAAACAAAGTGGAGCTTAGATTCCAAGGATTGTGGATTAGTGGAATGAAGAGTATCTCATCCTGTCCCATGCCAACTTCTGTGGCTCCCTGGTGCCATGAGTGGCAACAGAAGTCAAGTGTCATGTAGGAGTGGGGTCTGAAGTTTGGAGCCAGAGCAGCAAAGAACAGTGGTTCTCAACTTGGCAACGATATCACGGAGATGGCTCAACATCAAGTTTCTGGTCCTTAAAGGACACCTGGTGACATCATGGAGCTCATAGCCAAGTATCCCATATACAAGTCTACCGTGACTGTGTCTTGGTTCTTTTCAACACACCTACCCATGGACAGCCTCCAGCACTGTAAGGTGTTGGCTAATGCCTTCTAGAAATGGTTTTATGGGAAAGTCTCAGCAAACAAGGGGTTGTTTCTTCCCAAAGGCACCTGGGCTTGGTCAGCAGATTGTACTGGGTCCTGACTATGTTCTAGTTTTTTCCAGGCACCTACCAAACTTTGTGCACAAATAGTGCAGGCATGAGGTCTGTGAAACAAATTCCCTTTATCCTTTTCCTGTATGCAAAAGCCCTGTACCTTGACTTTGAGAGAGATGGAAAACCCTTCTTCCCAGGAGTGTGTCTGAGTCTCAGATTGTGAATTGAGGCTTTTTGAGCTCTTACAAAGTTTTGTTTCCATGGTAAAGTCTGCTGACGAGAAAATATGAATAAATTTAAAGAGAAAAATAAAGGGCAGAAAAATTAAGGTAGTCAATCTAAATGCTAAAATCTCCTGACAATGGTGACTGAGAGGAGGAGAAAGCTGGCTCTCTAAACTTGCCTATCCCTCCCTCTTTCTGCATCTTTTTTTTCTTTCCCCTAACCACTTGGCTCCAGGAGAGAACGAGGAGAAGGGAATAAACACAAGAACAGAGCAATAAATTGCCCCTTTTGGGGCTACATCTCTGATTCTTATAACATTTGGAATTTTTAAAGTCACATTCTAATCTTGGAACCCAATTTTATAGATATCTCTCTAAATGTAAGAAAACAATTATTCTGACTCTCAAAGTGGGCTGTTAATTTAAACAGCAATAATAATGACTTACTTGAGGTACACGTTGTTAAAATGTACACACAAACCAAGAAGTCACCACTTTTGAAAGCCGTGAGTCACCCTCCTCCCATAGACATTTGTCCTCTGGCCTCCAGATATACTCTCTCTGCCTCTTTGCAGCTTTGGCCACTTTTTTTATGCCCATCGTTAGCCCAATGTGAATCCAATAAGGGGTCTCCGTCTGTGTCGCCAAACAAACTGCTGATGCAGGGAAAGATGCAGAGCTCTGACCCCAGCCAGTAATAACAATGTTGTAACATGTTCTAGATTTGCCTTTTAGGCACTGGGCTTGCTTTCCCCACCTGTCTTTAATTTTTGTCTTTACCACAAACCGATAGAGATATGCATCAAAGACTTATCAGATGAGTGAGCCCACTAGAACTGAAATGTTCAGTTCATCTAATTTAGCAAATTCTAAATAGCTACCTTCAACTAAGTTCAAAGAATATCATTGTTTCCCTTTAAGATAAAAAGGTCCTTTGGTTAACGGAATCAAGATTGCCACTAAGAGAATATAGCAAGATATTAAAAAAAAAAAGAAAAAGAAAAAGAAAAAGAAAAAAGAAAAAGAAAAGAAAGAATAACGCAAGAAAATTGAAAGTTAACAGGGCATTTTCAAGTGGTAATTTAAGTTTTCACAAAGGCTTAGGTTGGTCCATATTCTGTTGTCACTGAAATATCCCTGGTTTAAACTTAAGTACTTTAATAACTAGTTAGGGAAAGAAAAACTTTCTTTCCCAGGCAAGCAGCAATAGAAATGTTTCTGCTAGATTCCTTTGATTACAATAGTTCTTTTGTTAACAGATTGTAACTTTGCCCCAGGACTGATGATAAGCTCCTAAAAGTGAGAAGACTTGTTCTTCCTGGGAAGAGAAACTGTTCACTCTGAAGATGGATTGAAAGGAAAACACTTAATGTCTGGCACTCAAACATAATTCTTGTTTGTCTTTACATGTCTCTTTGCCTGAGAAGTCTGACAAAATCAACATTAGTGTGGAAATAACGTATAGCCAAAACAGTTTTTCAGCAGGGGTTTTCCTCCTAGACTGGAAAAGATTATTCACACTTGTTGCTTAGAAACCCTTCTTGAATGAGCAAATATTGTCATCTTAGGTGTGTCCTGCCACTCAAAGCAGAAATTTGGCAATTGTGGGATTCATTTGATTAAGTGGAGTATCAAGAGAAAAGATATCCACCTTGGAAGATGCAAATTATGTAGCCTGATTTAATAATGATCAAGTTAAATCAGTCAACAATTCAGTAAGACACTTGAGGAGGGTAGTTAGTGGTGCTTGGGTCTTACCTGAGAGTCATTTCACTAAAAAATAGACAAATTATTTTATAATAATATTTCAGGTCATATTTCAGCTAATGAAATTCTAGGGTTCAACATTGAGAAGGACCTTGAGACCTGATTAAATTTTGTCCCATTGCACAGTCCAAGAAACAGAGGCTCAAGTTTACATACACAGTTGTTCAGCATTAGAAACCAGAGCTCCCTATTTCTATGCCGGGGGACTTTCTGTCTCCTGTCATTGCTTTGTTATTTTATCAGTAGAGACTTACAAATGAGTTCAGATGCACCACAACCTCATCTTGTGAATTTGATTCTCCTTCTTCTGGGACTGCTCCTCTCTGTGCCTTTTTCCAGCCCATTGAGTAGAGCAGTTAAGAGGGAAAGAGAATCACAGAGAGAAGACAGAGGCATAAAGTGAAAGATTAAAAAAGATTTGGAAGAAACAGCTAGAGAAGGAGCCCAGGGAAACGGCCAGCTGGGATGGGTTTCACTTCACCCAAAGTAGGGGAGGAAGAACCCCACTACCCTTCTCTTCACCCACTCCCATGCCACCAGCACTGCTTGCTAAGCGTTTCTTCCACACTCCATCTCCATTTCCCCTTACAGGGATGAGTGTTTTCATTCCTGTTATGCCTGAGAAATTTCCAAAAATACACAGAGACAGTCTGGTTATATGGTATTTAGAACTGGCCCAGAACAGAAACTACGTTGAAAAGGAGCCTGCTTGCAGAGACTTAGAGTTTCAAACAAGCACTCAAATGTTCGTGTTTTGTTCCAGTCAGTCTCAAGCATGTGAGGCTTTCTCATTGGCTAGGTCTTGTTTAATGATAATACTGCAGAACTTTTAATCAGGCAGACAGGAGTTGAATCCTGTTTGGACTGCTGCTTAACTGTAGGCAAATTTCTTAATCACCATAAGCTCTAGTTTTCTCACCAACAATGAGAATCATAAGATATGCCTCCTGGAGTTAATAAGGAGTAAATAAGAAATTGTTAATAAGGGAGTTACTGTGTTATGTGGTGTGGAGTTAGAGCTCAGTAAGTGGTGATTGGTATTATTATCCAGCTGTATCCATGCACCAGGTCTCAATACATATCTGTACCTAACACAATGTTAACCTGAATTAGGGACTTTCCTGGAGTAATCTAGAATGTTCTCTCCGTGTTGATGAGGGTATAACTATAAGAATCAGGTGGTGTTTAATTTCTTTAGTTACCTATTTTTGAAAGATGTGGACAGAAGCAGAGTCCAGGCATGCCAAGACTGTACCTATGGATGATGAACTGGCTTCAGGTTTAACACATCATCTGAGAGGCGGGGTAGTAGTCGTGGGAAGAAAGATATCGGACATTTGGTTCACGCTGAGATTCTGAGATCCCTTCCGGGCAAAGCCAGAGCATGAAGACTTCCACAGAAAATGTACCCTCATCATCTGTGACAGAGACCATTCCAAGTACAAAACTACTTCTGTCTGTGGATCTTGAAGGACTAGTCTTCTGACACCCATGCATGACATGATGATAAATTTCAGGCGACTTTACAGCTAAGAATTCTTGAGTCCAATATGATATACCCAGAGAATGTAACTTCCCAGGTAGTATAATCAGGGATTTTTGGGAATCCCTTATTCCCACTTTACCATGCCTATAATAAGACCTGGAATTACACTTGTTTTGGGTTCAGATCCCTGTGCTACCACTGACTAGTTGCGGACCTTGTCAATTTACTCAATCTCCTTGAGCTCCACCTAGAATGCTTCAGTGAAAACTAATTTGTTAGGTTACTTGCCTATATGAGGGCTGGGTGAAGAGGTGGGAAGAGGGACATCACCAGATACTTCTGATAGATATTGATGGTGTAGGCATTGTCATTGGGTAGCCAAGGGCTCCAAAGGCAGGAAAGGGGCACAATTAAAAGAGTTTGCATAGCAAGAATTCCTAGAATTACTTGGGATCTTTGATTTTGCAAGAAAACCATAACCAGGCAGGTATCCTAGTAGCTTTTCAAAACACTGACAGATGGGACCCACATGCAAGCTGAACTACGTGTTTGGGCTTGCAAATTTTCATGACATAAGACACATTCCTTGACTTCTCTGATCTTCAATTTTCTTGTGTTTAAAAGGAACAATATCTACTTCCCTGTTAACTTGGCAGTGTGCTGTAAGACTCAGGTCATTTGTGTGAAAGTGTCTTGTAAAGTTGCTATGTGAGTGAAACAAACTCACAATTTTTTCTATTAAAGGAGTTGGCGGGGTAATCCATGCCTTACTTCCTTCTATCCTTTTCAATACTTCTCCTTTCATTCTTCTATCTCCACTTACCTGAGGAGAAGGTACTGTGCTCCTTAGTGTAATATAAGAAAACCAGTTGATATGAGTTGATATTTCGAAAACTTATCAACATAGTAGAGGAAAAAGGTTTATATTTTAATTATAATAAACTAAAAGTAAACAAATGATTAAATTGTGTTTGACATTTGCAGTCTGAGGAGGGCTTTACTTTTTCCTAGTAATATTAAAACAAAAAGACTTGAAACATTAAAAGACTTGAAAAAACTTAGCTGATTTGATGGGTTATAGGACAGGTTTGGAATTATGGATGGTGATGGAAACTTGCAATTGAAAAATCAGCCAGAGATATTAAAGTCTGGAAAATGCCTATGGAACCTACTCAATTCCACAAAGAAAATTCTGTATCAGAACAGACCACTTGACCATATGCATTATAGCTCTGCCTGCCCGTGGTTTGAACTTTTATTAGGTTATTCCATCTGGCTCCTGGTCACAATTAGAAAGTATTGTTTGTGAAACATTTCTGCAGTCTGAGGTTTCAGTTCACAGAGAATTTTGATATTTCCATTTATCTTTATTGGGCTGCTTGTAAAGAGAGTGAAGCTCTTTAACCAAACACTGTCTCTAAATCCATATGGAAAGAAGATAATGGGTAAGCGATTAAGATGTTAAAATGGATAAAATGCAGGATCCATTAATGGTCAGAAGGAGGACATCAGGTGGTGTACTGAGCTATTTGGCTGCTTCTCTGGGCTACTTAAGGACTGACTGTGGCATTTGTGTGTGTGTGAGAGAGAGAGTGTGTGTGTATTTGCGCACATGCGTGCACCTTATCCACCTGAGGTAAAACTGATTGAGGCTATTGTTTCTTATCATTTCTCTTTTCTTTGTTTGTGTTTGTTCTCACTGTTTTGCCCTCCCAGCCCAATACTCCTTTACTCTCTGCCTCTCCTCTCTAATCGTTCTTTTCAAAGTCTGCCTCAGGGCTCTGTTGCATACCAAGGGTAATTGATCATTAACTGCTTAGAGTGGTGTTTCTGGGGGTAAAGGAGGCCTTTGCTATTTCAAGTTTTTGCTTCAAAGAAAGTCTTGGACTATAAAGGGAGGAAATGTTGACCAGGATATCATGGCAAGGGTCCGGTGCTTAGAAAAGTCACTTCACCCAAGGACCTGATGATGTTTTACCCAGAGAAGAATTTGTGAAAAAGAAACACGAGAGCTGTCCTTAAAAAGCAGAATCAGAGACGAGGGGGGTGACTGGTGTTGGTGTATTGCAAAGAATAGAGGTAAGGCACCCGGGAGGTAAACCCTAAGCAGAGAGATTTCATCTCAGTTCAGGAGGGGGAAGGGGCCCCCAGAAAGTGAGAGAGTGAACCCCGAGGTCCTGGCGTGACTTTGGAGGGCGTTCTTGCTGTAAGCAGGAAGTAGGGAGGGACGCTAAGGCCCTGCTTTCTCTAAGTACGGTGATTCAACCATACTCCTGATTCCGGTTCTTCAGGGAGGTCAGCCCAGAGTCAAAGTCAACCTGTATTTTCAATGGAAAATGTAGTTTTCATTCTGCTCTTTTGTGTTGTGAAAGCAATATCAGGCTTTTAAGAAAGTTTAGGCTGTGCCCCTTTTCCTGCCAAATGCTATTTTTTGCTTCTTCCTTGGTGCTTTGTTCTAAGCTTTTCAAGTGGTGCTTGGGTAGCTTGAATTTGCTAATTTAGACTTTCACAATTTCCTGGAGACTGAATAAATTCCTACTTTGCAGTTCTTGAGTGCAAGGTCGTTCAGATGACATGCGATACAGGGGAAAATGGCATCATTCTCGTTTTCAATCAGCATCTCTGATTAGTATTCATTTGAGATATTAAGAACACTGAGAGTAAACAACAGGGTTTTATCCCCTCATCTAAATGGGCATTAACTCAAGGTATGTCCCTTCGGTTTTGTCATGATTCATAAATCACCCGCCTATAAAAATCAAAGACTGAGAATATTTGGTTACCTGTGACAATGATAGACTTTCTATCAATGACATTTTCCTTCCTGCCCTGGGTTCTTCATAAGTACTGGAGCCTTTCTCCTTCCACCTTTGACCTGGACTTCCTGTCTCAGCATAAACATTTCCTCTCTTTAATTCTGATGGACCCTGCAGAAGAGCACTGAAACATTACAAGATTTGGGATGGTTTGCGTTTGTTTCGTTCCCTCTGCAAAGTGGTCTGGCTGAATGTGAATCAATGTTGTCTTTCTGCTTTGTCGAATGAGCTTCGAGTAATGATGTGCAAATGCCAAGTGTGACATGTTTGGGCATAAGGGAGTTTAATTCTAGTCTCATTTGCAGAGATACCTTGGTGTCATTAGAGGCTTCACCTTCAAGAAGCCAGCTGACATAAAGAGAAAACCAGTCACTGCTCAGCAAGGACATGGACATACACTATCAAAATAACTAGAACACTTAGATTGCTAGAGGTTCAAGTCGGAGTATTTAAGAATGGAGCAAAATCTTTGTGGTCTTTTTTCTTTTTCTTAAATGACAGTTGTAAGTCTGTCCCTCAATTTACAACATTTGATGTAGGGAATTTAGAAGGTTGTGTCAACAAAGCAGACCATTTTAAAGAGTCTGGAGACTGGGAGCTTGGGCTGAAGTTCAACCTGTAAATACTTTGTTAACATTCCGATTATGGAGTCTGATGAATGGAAGGTCAATGAGTTGATCCCTCAGTGACCTGATGGCATTAAGTGCTGTTACTTATGAATGAAGAATCTTCCCTTGTCCTCAGATATCTGGCACTGGAAATAAATCCTGATGAGATTATTTGTGTGAATCATTTTTTATTGTGATAAAATATACTTAACATAAAAGTTAGCATTTTAACCATTTTTAACTGTACATTCAGTGTCATTAAGTACATTCACATTGTTCTGCAACCTTCACCACTATCTATCTCCAGAACTTTTTCATCATTCCAAACAGATACTCTATACTCATTAAACAATAACTCCCATTCCTTCCTCCCTGCAGCTCAAGGTAACCACTATTCTACTTTCTGTCTCTATGAATCTATTCTAGGTACCTCATATACTTACGAGATTGTGGGTGCTCCCCTTGAATCCCCATGACATCACTCCCTAGAGATGCCCACTTCTGGTAGTGTGGTACATCCTTCTGGCTTCCTTTCTATGCATTTCTGTGCTAACATACCTCCTTACACATATTTCTTTAAAAAAATCAATAGAGGCTGGTTGCAGTGGCTCACACCTATAACCCCAGCACTTTGGGAGGCCAAGGCGAGAGGAATGCCTGAGCCCAGGAGTTTGGGACCAGCCCGGGCAACATGATGAGAGCCCATCTCCACTGTAAATACAAAAATTAACCAGGCATGATGGCACATGCCTGTCATTCCAGCTACTTGGAAGACTGAGGTAGAAGAATAGCCTGAGCCCGGCAGGTTAAGGTTGAAGCCAGGATTGTGTACTGCACTCCAGCTGGGCAATAGAGGGAGACTGACTCAAAAAAAAAAAAAAAAAATCAGTAGGTATACACCATTTTAAGTGCTCTACAATTTGCTCTTTTTTATGTAACATGTCTCAGAAATCATTTAGGTTAATTCTTTCTTTTACTGGCTTCATAGTATTTCATAATAGCATAATCTATTTAAATTGCTCTCCAATTGATGGACATTTATGTTGCCTCCAGTTTTGTGCTATCATCCATGACAAATAGCTATAAACAACTTTTAACGTCCTCCTCTGTGCGCACGAGAAAGTACTTTTTAAAGCATGATTCCTGAAAGTGGGATTGCTCAGCCAAAAGGCATGTGCACTTAAAATTTTCATGGGCCCTGCCAAATTGTTTTTCAAAAAGGCATCACTAAGTTACACATTCCCTAAATGAATGATAATGTTGCATTTCCTGGCATCCACTCCAGCATTTGATATTATTAGTCTTTTAAACTTCTGCCAATCTGATAAGAAAATCTTAAAAATTGCTGTTCACATTTATCTAGCATTGTAAGAGAAGACTATAACGAGGGAATAGGAAAGAGCGAGGGAACAGAAAGGGAAAAGGGAAAGGAAGGAGAGGATAATTGTTCTGGAGGTATTGGTGCCTTCTGAGGAATGTGTAGGGGCTGGATTTAGGCCATTATGAACAGATATTCCTGAAAGCATCTGCCAGCTCACTTCTGCTGCATCCACAAGCCATGTGGTCTCTTGCTGCATGGTCAGATAGTGACCCAAGGCTATTCATACCACCATGAGTTGGTGTTCACAGCAGAGGCCAACTGATGATGCTTGATCTCAGAGTAGCCATGCTTTAAGCTGTCCTGAGACTTAGTGCAAATTTACTTTCCCTCCTCACTGAAGATTTCCTCACTCCTCTGGGGTTAGGTGCTCATGATCCCTGATGATAAATAATATTAGAATTGGAGACCAAAGCATGCTCAGATTGGGCCCCTACTAGGCTGTAGTCAGTTTGCTCAGACCAACTCCTTTAACCATGGAAGACCGACCCTCATTTCTAGAAAGACACATTTGGGCTGGTCTTGAATACAGTTGTGCTTGTAGTTTGGAGAAGTGGGTGGCCATAGAGTTCTGAAGTAAGCCCCCAAAGCATAACATTTCCCTGAGATGTCAGGGTCACTGTGGGCACTCCATGTTCTTTTGGACGGAGTTGCTCACAGAGGGAAGGTGAGGGGACACAGCAGTGACATTTTCTATGTGACTGTCCAACTGATTCTACTTCCAAAATAATTCCTAGTTGTGCTCATGCTTTACCTCTACTATCATAGCCCCACTCCTGGCCACTACCATCTCTCTCCTGAATGATGACAGTAGCTTTTGAGCCCATCTCCCTTGTTCCTATAACCCCTTCTCTCCAGCTCACCAGTTCCACACAGCAGCAAGAGTTATGTTAAGTTGAACCATCAGATCACATCACCCTAAGAGTACAATCCTGGAGTCTTCTACTTCTTGCAGGATAAAGTTCAGAATCTTTAATATGATCTTCTACACCTTGATCCCACATGACCTTGGTCATGCTCCTGCCTATTCTCACCCTCAACCACTCTCTTCTTCACTCCTACTGATTTCTTCACCATTCCTGGAACCTCAGTGTTCAGCCTCATGGATTCATCTACAGTGGTCTCTCTGCCGGGAACCCTCTTTCCTCAACTCTTTATCTGCCCTATTGCTCACCTTCAAGTCAACTTAACTGTCATTTCCTCAGAGTGATCTTTCTGAGGTCCCACTGGTCCAATTGTTTTCTTTCAAAGCACTTGTAACAATGTGGCTAAGTGTTTGTGTGATGGTCGTTCCTGATTGTCCATAATTGCTAATAATGTCTATCACTTCTTCTAAAGTATGAGCTTGATGAATGTAGGAATGGATGCATGATAGTCACTGTTGCATCTTGCCTGTCACCTAGTAGGCACTCAATAAATGTTTGTTGGATGAATCAAGGAAAGCCAGACATTTCCAATTTAGAGCACTGTAATGTTCCTTTAAAAAAAGAGATGAAAAGGGGACCAAAGTGAGGTCCAAACTTTACCTGTCCAATGGCCATTTGTATTCCTAAACCTGAATTGTACCCCATATCCTTAAAATAAAAAAAGAACATGAGAATGCAGCTTCTCCCACCAAAAAATAAGATGACTAAGGTCTAAAAAGGTTAAGACACTTACAAATATTGAGCAGTCACCATGTGCCAGCCACAGTTTTCAGCGCTATGCTTCAGGTGCAGAACAGTGTCTGCTACTTGTTTGATTTTATTATTACCTTTATCCCCATTTTACAGATGGGAACATCAGAACACAGAAAGATTTACTTGTACCATCGTTAGGGTTAGTCTCTGACAACTTTGTAAGAAAGGGAAAGCCAGTTACATCCTGAGCTTGTTTGTCTTCCTTTAAGGACTGGTAGGTGATTGGCTAAATAATCTCAAATTAGCTAAGTAATTAATGACTTAATTATTCTACTGGGGTCCTATGCATTGAAAAGGAGAATTCTTAGGGCAAACTGTTTAACCTAAAGGAATAGCTTCCTTGTGTTGAAATCCCAGAGTCTGTTGCAGGCTGGGAACAAATTTACTGTGTGATTTCACCTTTCCTGATATCACATCAGAGAGAGGTCAGTTCCCGACTGTCCTAGGTGAAGATGTCTGGCTTTGCATGTGGCTATATTTGTCTCACTCTCTGCCTAAGTGAAAATGCCTCTTACAGGGAAATTGTCTGAATTGCTTCACGGAGATGGATGAAGGACCTTAGGACTTTTGCTTTTTCTCTCTTGGATTCCAGAAGGCATTCAGGAATCACACTCTCTGTCTCAAAATAGAGATGGAAACCTACTTTAATTCTTTGAATTTACTTACTTGTATCCCAGATTTTCTACACAGAGAGTCAGCCAGAACCTGTTCTTGATATCTTTGAGGCAGTGTAGGATCATGCAAAGAGCAGCTGAGGTGAGATGGGCTTGAGTTGGACTGGCCTCGAATATAGTTGCCCTTGAACCTCAGCTTTGCTGCTTATTAATTGTGTTTTGAGCTTTCTGATCTGAAATTTTTCTTTCTATAAAATAGGGATGATGAGTCCTACTCTGTATCGTGACTGGGGAGGCTTAGAATAATACCTGTAAAGCACCCAACAGAGAGCCTGGCATTTCTCAAGTAAACATCGAGTGGTAGCTATAATTTTCAAATTTAAAGGAATTTACAAAGACAAATTTTGGGGTCTGCAAATCTCCTAAACTCCTCTCTTATTAAATGTATTAGGTTTTCAAGATTTTCAGAAGCACTGTTGTGTATATGATATATGTACTTTATTTCTATTTTCTCCTAATTCATCTTGCATTATAATGTTATGAAAAAATGTATGATTCATCTGATAGTCACATTAATTCTTGGAGAATGATTTTTAAAAATAAGATGTATCTTTCAATTATTTTTATATTTTGAAATCTTTACCTGTTTTGTATTTTCTCTCTTTAGCTACCTATAACACTCTAAAGAATTTATTGACAGTCATTTTTCTGGGACCACAGTCAGGACACACCTCTGAAAGCATGAAAGTTGCCTCTTACACCTTTAATGATGTGGAATGATTTTTCTTTCTAATATTAAGTTTTTCAAGTAATATATGTACAATGAATGCAAACAGCAAAGCTAAATAAATATTATACAGTTTAAAAAATCTCAATGTTTTTGAGATTTTGTTTATCCTCAGGTCAAAATAGATTGAAGGCTGTGTATAAAGGGAAATGCTAATATGGTTCAACAAGATAGCAGCCTGCAGAGGGATTGGTTTGACACCTAGCTATGTTATTTACCCTTGTGTTCTCTGAACCTGGCATGCAGTAGGTACTAAATAATTGTTGATTGCATGAATAAGTAGGAATCGTTTTCACATCTCCAAGTCATGTTGACCTGTATGGTTACAATAACTCTCAAGCCCTTTGATAAACTTTCAATTCGTTCCACAAATTGTTATCCAGTGCCTACTATATGCCAAGTACTGAGCTTGGGGATAAACTGATGAGCAAAACCAGATGAAATTCTTCCTGGCGCTCTTGGAGCTTCCATTCTTAGGAGGACAAGATGTCACCTCAATAAGAATAAAATCACAACTGTTAAGATACTGGTGCAATCCAAGAAAGGGACAAGCCAGAGTGGTTGGAGGGTAAAGGCAAGTGTTAGTTAATGGCATATGAGGAGTCTAGAGAGGTGACCGAGGGAAAAGCCAAGCAAGGCCATTGTATAGACAATATGTACCCCTCAAATTCATACTTGAAACCCTCACTCCCAGTGTGCCTGTATATGGAGATAGGGCCTTTAGGGAGATAACTAGATAACTAAGGTTATCTAGTTGATGAAGTCACAAGGGCATAATCTAGTAGGACTAGTGTTTTTACAATAAGAGAGACAACTGGAATGCATGCACAGAGAAAAGTTCACGTTAGGACATGGTGAGAAGAGGTTCGTCTCCAAGTCAAGAAGAGAGCTCTCACCATACACCAACCCTGCTAGCACCTTCACCCTGGACTTCCAGCCTCCATAATTGTGAGACAGTACATTTCTGTTGTTTAACCCATCCAGGGATTTTGTGACGGCAGCCTGAACAGTCGAATATAGCCATATAAGCATCTTAAGGAATCTGGCTGTTACTCCAAGAGCAATGGAAGACTGTGAAAGTTTTTAAGTGGGATTTGCATGATCAGTTTTGTGTTTTAAAAAGATTGTTCTTGTTGTAGTGTGGAAAACCAAGTGGAAGGGAATGGGAGATGTGGGTCCCTTTGGGGAATACAATCCCAGGAATAACAATTTAGAGTCTAATTCTTTTTCCATTGTGCTGTTCAGAATTGGGTCTCAAGCACAGAATTTCATCCAGGGTGAATCCTAAGAAGAATGATAAAAAACGATCATAAAGCCCCATGGTTTGGTTGCCAATAATGGCTGTTATAGTTTATGGAAATCTCTTCCTTGACTTCTCTGAAATCAAACCGACCAGACATGTCCTGCGGGAAGACATGGGACATTGTGCTGTGCTCTTGGTTGGTCTGGCTCCTTTCCCTATGCCTCCATGGTTATTTTTGGTGTAATTCACTGACCAATGAGATAAGGGGAGGAAAGTAAGTGGATTTCGAAGTAGAATGCTGCAAGATACCTTTCCTGTCCAGCCCTCCTACCCTCTTCCTATCTCAGTGTTTGTTTCATCCCAAACCCACATTTCTGGGACCCTAAAAGCAGCTTTGATGGAAGTCGTTCCCTAGAATATTTGAAAAACTTTGAAATCACTATGCAGAATAAATAGTATAATGATAAAGTTTAAGGGGGTAGTTTTAAATGGCAACCACTTTTCTATCTCCCTCCCTTCCTCCTTCCCTTCCTTTCCTCAAGATTTTACAGATAAGTATTTTGGGCTGGACTCAACTGCGTGACTCTGTTGATCTGGACATGGGATTGGCTAGCCTTGACTGGGTGCAAGTCATGTGTCTGCAGTCAGCAACTGGGTCACCTCAGGGGCTGGCTCACCATCAGCTGGTTGACTTGGTTCTGCTTCATATGGGCTTGCTCATCTTCTGGCAGGGTAACCTGGGAGAGAAGGTGAGCCCCAGTGAGCAAGCATTTTTCAAGCTTCTCTTTCTTAGGGCGTACTTGCTAGTTTGGCCTAAGCAAACCACAAAGGCAGCCACAATGAAGGGTTGGAGAAGTAGACTCCATCACTAGTTAGGAATTACTGCAAGATGACATTGCAGAGAGATGAGAAAACAGGGTGGGGAATCATTTGTGGCCAGTTTCATAGTTGACCTCACTCTCCAGCTTAGGTTATTCTTTTTACAATGTTTACAAATTTTGCCAGATTCACATATCGTCCTTATTCTTTTTTTCAAAAATCACTTTTAACTTACCCCTCCTAATTTTAGCCTCATCCTAAGCAATATTATCTGCAAATCACAGACTTAATGTGCTAGTTATTGTTATGGGTTGAGTTGTGTTCCTCCAAGATTCATATAGTGAAGTCCTAACTCCCAGTGCTACAGAACTTGCCCTTATTTAGAAGCAGGGTTATTGTAGATGTCCTTAAGATGAAGTCACACTAAGCAGGGTGGGCCCTTGATCCAATAACTGGAGTTCTTACAAGAAGACAGCCACCTGAAGACAGACATGCAGGAATAACACCATGTGATGACAAAGGCAAAGGCTGTAAGTATGCAGCTGCAAACCAAGGAATGCCAGCGATTTCTGGCAGACATCAGAAGCTGGGAAAAGGCAAGGAAAGAGTCTCTTCAGGTTTCAGAGGGAGCACAGCCCTGCTTACACCTAGATTTCAAATTTCTACCATCCAGAACTATGAGACAATACATTTCTGTTCATTTAACCCACCCAACAGCTTACGGTACTTTGTTTTGACAGCCCTAGGAAATGAATATAGCTATTTTTGAAGATAAGGTCTTAATTTAAACTATATAAAATTTTAAAAGTCAAAAATAACAACAATATCACATTAAAATAAATACTCGGATATTAAGAAAGTTTATGGGCTACCTAAATTTATTTTATATACTATCACTGGTACATCATGATAATTTCAAAGACATTGATTTAAGATGTTCTATTAAAAAAAGAGGCATTTAAATGTCCTGGGAAAGTCAGGCTACAGTTACTGTATCTTCCATACAATATTGTCTTTCCCAGTTTTATATTCTCGAGGAAGCATTTGAATAAAAATCTTTATAGTTAATCTGTGAATGCTTTAAATCTGAATGAAATGTTTTTAAGTACCAAACCTAATTTTTTAAAAAACAACAACATAAATTAGTCTCTGACCTTGGGATATTAGAAAATCAAGGAGTGGATTTTCCAGAGTAAACAAAATGTGTCATTTGGCTTCAAAATAAGATAAGGGGATTGAAACAAGTTTCCTTCATCAAGACAGTTCAAATTAACTTGTAACTACTTTGATATAATTAAATTCCAGTTACTTTTGCATGGAAATAATAAAAAGAAAGTAATGAAATCTAAAATTTCTGGATCTTGCAAATACTAGCTAATCAAGAGACTTTGTCTGTCATGATTATTTTGAGCAACTGATCATTTCCATCAATCAACCCAGCAACCCTGATAAGCCAATCATTTTTTAATCGATGTTGAGCCACTGAAAAGTTGCCATAGATACCAAATTCTACAGCCATCACAACAGAAGGTAAGGTTAGAATTGGAAGTGACAGGTGTATTCATCACATAGTTAACAAGCCTTTGAAGGGAAAGAGAGAGTTTGTCAGAGTCCTTAGGCTGGGTATAAAAGATTGCAAAGAACACTCAGACAATTCCCAAAGAGCACTTCAAAAGCAGGGGGGAAGAATCCGTTTTTCATTAGAAATGCAGGAAGATGTTTGCCTGAAATTTAAGCTCTAAGTAACAAGTTCCTTGAAGTCTTGCTTGACTGTCATTTACCAGGGGTCACCAGCAAGTTATCTTAAGAGTAGAGAGTTTCCTTTTTATTTTTTTCCCTTTCCTTCCTGGATCTGAAGTAATAAGGATAGTTGAGAGCATGAGACGATGATTATGGTAAAATGCAGTCCTGATTGCACTGTTTATAAATGTAGAAATTTGAATATATGTGTATATTTACCAGTTGTTAATTCAGAATAAAAAAGAAGAAGCAAGAAATGTATTTTGAGAGTCAATGTACATAAGTCAGTATATATTACTAGTAAAAATAATGGATGATCAGAGCTTTGGGGAATAAGTAAAAAAAGTAAAAAATTCACTTCAGGTAAAAAAATATTTATTTCAAAAGTGTAGCACAAAATTTCCAGTCCTTTGGGGTGATTGAGGCAAACCAATCACGTCTCCATTACACATGTCAGTAAGTGGACTGTATGGAAACACAGGGACATCTTCAGGCCTCTGGAAAGAGCACTGGAGAAGGAGAAAAACAGAGTTCTGACCCTGACTCTGCCATTTACTCCATGTAGACACGAATTTCTTCAGGATTGTGCAAACTAGGAGGGGAGGAAGGTCTACCTTGATTGCTAAAAGTTTCATCTCACTCTCACATTCTTTGACTCTGGCATTATTTGTATCTATACTACACAGTCAGCTGTGGCTTATGGGGACCTTTGTCTACTTGTGCATCCTGTCTAATCATCCGCTCTCATTGCCATCCTAATGTGTGTCCCAGGGAGCCCTGTGCACTAGTTTGGTTTCAAGCTCCTGAAATGATCCCTGAGGTCTGGGAACCATGAAAACAAGCCTGTTGAAACATAAGTAAAGGACAGTAGGTTTGAGTAAGTTCCTGAAGAGTGTGCAGCGAGCCAAGAATGGGAGCTCTGTGGGTGTGGAACCAAAGCAGGAAGAGGCTCTGTTCAACCCGTAGAGAAGGTGGCTTCCTTGGTTTGCTCTCTCTGGGCAGGAGAATCTCGATTTCCATGCTCACATATCCAAGCATTTTATTTCTCTCCTGTGCAGTACCAGGAGGGGGCACTTTATCATAACAACCAAAAGGTCAATGGAGAAGACCCAAATCCATATCATGGAATTAACAACTTACTAAACAGTTAATTGATCTATCTATGTATATATGTGTGTATATAAATATATATGCACATAAAACACATATAAGTTAATAACGCAATGTGGGTCATGTATTAAGTACCTTTAATTTCCCTTTTCTTTTTTCCTCTCTCTCAGGTCATGGCTGTAATCCTAGTTGGTCTGTGGTGACTTCTTCTTGTGTGCTTGTTTTGTATGTGTGTGGTTTTTAAATTTCAGTCCTCTCCTGTCCTCAACATAGTCAATGATTTAATGCCTTGCAAATGTATGAATGCCTTGCATACCTGCATTTCTGAGCTACATGAATGGAATTTTATTATAGATTTCATTCTGTTCCTTGTACTTTTTATTCGCCAAGCACAATCCAGATCTATCCTATTGCTATATGTCTTCATCTCTTAATTTGATGTCCATCAGCAAAATATTCTTTGAGGGCATACTATGTGCTGGGATCTGTTCTTAGCTGGAAGATACAGTGATAAACTCTGAGAACAAGATCTTCACTTTCCTGAAGCTTGCATTTACTGGGAAGAAATAGAAAATAAGCAAGTGAACACACAAATAAATGGGATTTTTTGGGGAGAATGATCAGTGCTATATAAAGAATAAAAGGTGAGGAAGTGGTGGTGCCTGGAGATCTACTGTAGATGTGGGGGTCAGTCAAGGTTGTTCTAAGATGGTCAGATTTTCATTGTGACCTGGGGGAAGAACATTCAGAGCAGAGGGTATAGCAGTGTGGTGTTTACAAAAGACTTATGTGTTCAGAAGCAAAACTATGTAACCCACTGAGTGATTAGTGAACCCCTTAGGCAGGAGTGGTTACGGATACTCTGATGCACTTTTAGTTTCTTCAGTCCTTTGCCTTCTTTTCTGTGCCTGATCCAAGGGGTGGGTATGAGTGGACAGAGAGCATCAGCCATGAGACAGAGTCACAGAGCTCCCAAATGCTCTTCTTGCCAACAATGAATGCTCCCTCCCTCCCTCCTTCCTTCCCTCCCTCCTTCCTTTCCTCCCTCTATCCTTTCCTCCCTCTCTCCCTCCCTCTCTTCCTTCCTTCCTATTCTCCCTTTCCCCAGCAACTATTTACTGAGTATCTATGATGTGCTGGGAATATTGCTAAGAGAGCACGCTGGCAAGCACAGTCCTTACCCTCACAGAGCTTATGCTCCAAGCATCTTCTCTTTTGTGTTACATTTGAAGATGTCCTATTTCCTCCCTATCTCTCCAGAAGTTTAATAGCAATGGGAGAAATAACAGACTCCCTTCTTCTCCATGTTTTCCAACAGAGAAACTCCCCCCCACCACTACCATCTCTTTTCCTGGTCATTGTTCAGGGTTTGTCATCTGTCTGTCAAAGGGTATTTGGAGGGAGTCTATTTATTTATTTATTTTGCTAAAGCTGTCAGAAATAAATGGATAAAATTCTATTCGCTAAAAAGCCAAATTAAAATTCCAGCTGTGTTTCATGACACTAAGATATGCTAATCATGATTGCAGTAAACAAAAGTGTACGTTGGAAGAAATATGTTTGTGTTTCATCAGCGCAGAGTACAGTACCTGATGAATACAAGCAGCGTACTCTCTAACAATGGACTGGGTCAAATGTTCATTTGTAAGAGTGCTGTTGGAAGGCTGTGGTTCCTTTACCATAAACACAGGGATCCTGTGGAGTTGGGTCTCTAGTCTCTCACCCTGACCACAAACTACTGGTTAACCCAGAGTATACTTGAGTTGTCTGCACTGATCAGTTGTACTCTCAAATCTAGCCAACACCTAACAGTGTCCACCTAACTTTCTCCCTCAAGACCATTCTCTCAGCCATGGTTCTTGTTCATAATCTCTTCTCTCACATTTGCATTACCCCAATAATGTCCTTACTGGCCTTTTTCCTCTTTCCTATGTACCTCATCCATGTTACAGCCACCTAAAATGAAGTTTCTGAAATGCAAATCTGATCACAACCCCCTCTGCCTGCCCTAAACTCAGCAATGATTCCTTGCTGCCTGCAAGTCCTGACTCCTAACTGAGGATCTGAGGCCTGCATGGTCTCTCACTCACCTTTCAAGCCCACCTTGCCATGTTCTTCATCTGCAGCTCCCTGAATCTGCCACGCTCCGTCCAGCTTCAGCTTTGTCCCTTCACTCATGTTGCTGTTCTGCCTGAAATACCCTTCCTTTCCTCAGATGTCTGAAAGTTACTTCTCCCTTTTCAGGTTTGTATCAAGAGTTCTCTCTTCCCTGATCACTCTCTTCCTACTCCTGGAGTCATCTCTCCCTCTTTTATAATGCATTATCACGGCATGTTGTAATTATTTGTTTACATGTTTCTCTTACCATCTGGATGCTGATCTCCCTAAAGTTAGGAACTACATTGTATTCATTGGTATCTCTAGGTCTTGGTGCACCAAAGGTGGTCAACAAGTATTTGCATAGATGTGTGTGTCCATAGCTGTGATGCTGAGCCCAGAAATAAGGGAACAGGGTTTCACATACTCATCTCAAGGAAGAAGACTTGAGGTGGGCTCTGGGATGAGGAGCATGGTAATGACTTAGGACAGTCTGGGCTCTGGGTGGTCAGTCGTGTGCATGCATGTGTGGGGCATGTATGTGTGTGTGTGTGTCTGTGTGTGTGTGTGTGTGTGTGTGTGTGTGTGAGTTTTTGTAGGTGGAACCCTAGGGCTTGTGCAGAAGAGTTAAGGGAAATAAGCCTGGAAAGTTAGGTTAAGGTCTCAAATGCCAGACTAACGCATTTTTACTACTCTCTGCAATAGAGAATGCCAAGTATTATTTGAACTTGAAAATGACATAATACCAAAGGCACTCACTCGGAATTGACAGACTCTAAAAGGCACTTGGGAATACTAATTGGCCCACTGCAGCTGGGTTGATGTGGGAGGGAGTGCTGCCAAGGAGACAAATTTGAGGATGACTGGCATAGACCAGGGATGAGCTGAGAGATGTATCTACAGTGAGGAAGTGGCAGTAGAAATGGAAGACAAGCCCCTACAAAGTTTGTCCTGATTTTCAGGCCATATTTCCTATTGACTGTTAAATAGTTGACATACCTTGAAATGTTTTATCAGTGGCCTATGTTCTTGGGCTATTTTAGAGCTCTGCCTGGGTGAATCTGTGACTGCTCTCTCTCCAAAGCAAGTCAGAGTCAGGAGTGGGGAGGCTGAGCTGAAGTTTGCATCGGATAAGACTGTGACCCACCCGAGGATGAGTGGCTTTTTGTCCTGATTTAAGATGGAGATATATATTTTCTCTATTGAAAAACAAGAATTTCATGATCATTGGGACTTCTTCACTCCAACTCATGTCTCATTGGACATGAGAACAGCATCCACAAGTAGGTTGTACATATAGGCTTAACTGCCCAAATCTGGCTAGTATAAACTAATGCCACCCCCACTTGAAGCCCTGACGTCACTTTCCTCTGACTGATTGCTTCTTAGGGCTTTACCTTGGTGACTTTGTGACTGTAGAACCTCGATGACGTATTTATATAAAATCTAGACCCAAAAGCAGAATAGTGGCAACCTGATGTCAGAGACTCTTAGAGGTCCTCTTTATCTGTGAAATAAATCCAAGTCCTAATTGCTGATGGATAAATTCACCTGAATGAGCAAGAAAAGAGCAAAAATGCTTGGGAGAAGTAACATACTGGCTTACACTTCCACTAAGTGTGAAGGGCAGTGTTGAGCACCTCTCATGGTCTAGCCCCCATCCTCTTTGCCTACCTTGTACTGCTGTGGCACAGCTTTATGCAGCTGTGCTCTGGTAGAACCTTGTCCAGTGACACTGTATATTCCTTGCTTTCTTCTCTGGAGCTTCCCTGACAGTGACGTATATGACCCTGCCAGGCATGTATTGCTTGAAAGGGTGAGCAAGTTATTGTCTGATGGGGAGATCTTTGCCAATGGGGGACAGGAGCCGATGGGTGAGTACTGTCTTTTTCTGGCCCTGTGGACAATTCTGAGGGATATTCTGCATAGGGTAAGCCTCCGTCTCTACAGTGGTGCCCACCTCAAAAATATGCTGTATTTACCTTCCTTCCCAGTTTCATTATTCAATTCCTTTCTCCTGTTCCTTGGGATAACTTCTGAAAATAAACCACCAGCATGTAAACTTGTATCTCAGGGTTTTCTTTTTGAGAGGTGGGGAATCATGTCAACCCGTGACTAAGAAGGGAGGTGGTTATACTTTTCTGTGAGTGGGTGTACTAGAGGTGAAGTGTGGAAAGATAACATCAGAATTGAGTCTTATCTAGACCTCCATGCCCTGTCATGGGCTCGACCGTGAAGAGAATGTATCTTCATAATGTGTGCAAAAGGAACTGAGCAAGGAAATGTGTGTTCTTGTGATACATATACATGATGGGCTATTACATAGCCACAAAGAAGGATGAAAGAGTGGACTTTGCAGCAACTTGGATGGGTTTAGAGTCTGTAGTACTCAGTGTTCTATCACAGAAACAAAGAACTGAGTACCACATGTTCTCACTCATAAGTGGACCCTGAACAATTATCATAATACTTTAAGAAAGGGATTGGCAATAGCAGGAAACTGCCAAGGGATGGAGGACACATAACATCAATAAGGGTACCTGATCTGAAACCAGGTAAAGTGGGGACCAAAGGCAGGCTCAAACTTTACCTGACAGGGACCACTTGTATACCTAATCCTGAATTGTACCCCATATCTTTAAAAACAAAACAAAACAAAAAAACACTTCTTACACAATGTGAAAAAGAAAAGAAAAGAAAATGTGTGTGCTACATCTTTTTGGACAAAGCAATTTAATCAAGCTGGAACATTATTCCCATCACAGCCCTTATAAGAGAATAGTCACACTGGCATGCTTAACTTATGACCAGAGTCAGTGATTAGAGTGAGAGATAGAGATGCCATTGGGATTTAATTTCTAGTTCAAAGGGCTTTTTACAAGGTTAATTGGTGGTTTTGATGTTTATTCTCATTGTTCACTGTGCAGTTGTCATATTATACTATAATACATTTCCCCTCAATAATGAATGCATCTGTATATAAAAATACTATTTGGATTTTCTGGTACATATTTTATTTTCATAATTCTTCTCCTTTTCCTCTCCTTTCCATTCCCCTTTATTCCTTTTATCCTCCTTTTTCCTCTCCTTTCCTTCTCTTTCTCATCTTTCCTCTGGCTGGGAGCTCAGTGTCCTACATATCTGACTTCCTGAGAGAGTCAGTGCCTAACCCATGTCATGGAGCCATGATATCTGCTACATCCCCCATCATCTTCCACCATGTTTCTAGCACGTATAATTTCCACTCTGTCACTGCTTCCTGGCTTTTCTGTCCTATATGCTCTCTACTACCACCATTTCCAATCTCCACTAGTAGAGATAAGACAGATATAAACATCTTTAGACTTTCTATTACCATCTAAAATATCTACTAGCTTCTCATGTCCCCATCTGGATTTCTGGCTGCCAAATGAGTTTCTCTGCTTAAGAGGAAAATTCCCAAACAATTCCAAGCAAAGAATGAAAAGGAATATGATCTGGGTGTGGTGGCATGCACCTGTAGTCCTAGCTACCTAGGAGACGGGAGAATTGCTTGAGACTAGAAGTTTGAGACCAGCCTGAGCAATATAGTCAGACTCCATCTCTACAAAAATAATAATAATAAAAGAAAAGGAATATTAATTCACTTGTGCTAGAGCTAAGATGCATCTTTCTAGCCAAGTCTCAGGAGAAGCCCAATTCTTTTTTTTTTTTTTTTT
>NW_007245918.1:360696-482654 GCF_000164805.1 Carlito syrichta
GTAGAGATGAGGTCTTGCTGCCCAGGCGGGTCTTGAACCCGCGGGCTCAGGCAATCTGCTTACCTCAGCCTCCCAAAGGCATGGGATTACAGGCTGAGCCACCGAGCCCGGCTTAGAAGCCCAATTCTTATCCACCCCCCTGGACCTGGAGGATCCTGGAGGATCAACACCCAAGAGTGGCTATTCTCACTAGCTCACAGAAGGACTCAAGTCTTCTGCTCTAAAACTCAGGTTTGTCCTGCCAACTCATGCCTGGTATTTCCCTTTCAGGCCAGCCTTTTTGGATAGTTATGCATTCAGACAGGGTGATACTCTCACAGGCAGAGACCCACCCTCTTAGGGGACATTCCTCTACTCATGGGTACTGCCCTGCCTTGGGCTGGGCAGTTGAATGAATAAAGAAGCCTATGTAGAGGCAATGGGAAGAAGAATTGAACTACCAGCTCTGTAAATTTCACTGCTCTCTCCGGGGATGTCCTTTAGGTGCTGCTGAAACCAAAAACTTTCTTCAGCTACCACTGAACTTGCTCTGACCTAGTTGAATGTTGAACCCTGGCTTAAATGGAGGCAGGTGTTCATTCCACTGTAGGAGGAAGCATCATGCAGATGGGGTGATCATGGACCACAAATGATCAGGAAGAAGCCACAGACCCAAAGACTGGATTATATTTAGTATGAGCACAGAGGTTAACATAGACCATGAAAGAAGACAAGGTTATCCACTGTTCATGGTCAAGCAGGTCAGGGTTCCACAAATAAGAGGTCCCAGCTCTTCAATCAACCAAGGCTTCCTCACCTACTACCCAAGAGCCATGTTTCTGGCATCAGGGTTTCTTCTTATGCCATCTCCTATTTCATCTCTTTACAGCATTGTGCAATGTTCTGGATAGTTCATCTTTGGTTTATCCAAAAGTGAAGAAGATAGCCAATGATTCTTTGTTTTTCCCTAGTTATACCTGGAGCTTGAATCCTGACAGGTTGCCCATAGCAACAGGGCTGCCTTGGCCACAGTTGAATGGTTTGGGAAAAGATCAAAGATAGGGAAGAAGATGAATCGTGTGAGAAGAGAGCTCCCATCACTCTGAACCAAATCAACAGATTAGAACACTGGTTCTTAAAGTGTGGACTCTGGGCCATCAGCATCAGCTCACTTAGGACCATATTAACAATGCAGTTTGGAGCCTCACCCCATAGCTACTTAATAAGAAACTCTAAGGGTGAGATTTGGCAATCAACTTCAGAAGAGTTCTTCAGGTGATTCTGATGCATGGTAAAGTTTCAGAACCACTGAATTTGAGTGACTAGATCAATGATTCTCCAAGTTGGATGCCCAATTGAATTATTGGATTATCTGGGGGAGCTTTTAGACATCCTAATGCCTAGGTGGTACCCCAGAACAATAAAATTGAAATCTCTGAGTATGGGGCTCAAGCATCGGTATTTTTAAAAAAAGTTTCCTATGTGATTCTAATGAATAGCCAAAGTTGAGAATCACTGGGCTAGCCCTGGGGGAAAGAGAATGTTAATTAGCTGGAAGTATTTCTACCTGACCATACTTTTTCCTCCTCTTCTCCATCTCTCCAAACTCAGGAAGCAGACTGCTTGAAAGAAATTTAAAAATGTTCTCACTGTTGGATGTTGTATTTCTTGGATACTCGTTTATCACAGTCTAAATATGTGTATGTTAATAACTTGACGTAATTTCCTCTTTTCTGAAGTCTGTGATCCTGGCTAGGCTGTAGGTGGTTTGGGCATTTTTTGCCTGACTTGGGCCTGCCTCTTGGAAGCCAAACCTATACTACAGGGGCCCTTGGATTAAGCTTTCACCCTGAAGACAAAGGCATCCCCCCACCCCCAATGCTTTACTTTTTAAAACATAACTTTGGACTTCACCTGCGAGAGTCCTGGGAGTTTATAAAATTGTGTTCTGCCCAGGAGAACATTATTATTTTATTTGGCCCTCTTTTGGACCCCTCTCAATCTGTAATAGTATAAGATAGAGAACCAGGGAGAATTTAAAAATGTTTTTGTCTCTAAATTTGAAAATGACTAGGTCACGAGCATGTGTTTCAAAGGGGTCTTCCCCTGGGAAGCTTTCCAAATCATAGCCTGTCAGCACATGAAGGGGCCTTGAGAGCATCCTTTCAAACTCCCTCATCTTAGAGATCTGGCAACCAAGACTCAAGGAGGGCTAATACCAGCCCCAAATCACACAGCAAATTAGCGGCAGAATAAACCCCAGAAACCAGATCTCTTAACTTTCACTTGGGTGCCCCCACCCTGCCACATCATGCTGCCTCTTCTGTTTTAAATTTTTTCATGAGTGTGGGCTTTATCCCATCCTCCCTCCCCCTAAGGATTTTTATTAAGGAAATATCTGTTTTATTTTTAAGTGGCTGATAGACCTCTTCAATTAGGTAATTGAGATGCATCTGAAGATGCATTAAGTCATTTTTATATATGCTGGAAAATGAGTCTGTAAAAGTGTAATGCAGGGTAATGAGATGTCAAAAGTCGTGGAAATGAGAGGGCCAGAGTATAAGCATGGAGACTCTGAAAGAGGCTTTGGAATTTTCCAGGATTTGGGGAGCACTTTCATTGTTTATGTTTTATTGGTTGTATAATAATTGACATGAAAAACCCAAATAGCCACATTTTTCTGTTTGAGTCCATGACTCAGAGCACTGAGGATCTTTTTAGAGGATTTTAACTATTTACCACACCTTTAATGAGAAAAAAAGGTTCAAACATTCCTTTATTTACTTTTTCACATGTTTTATATTTTCTGGATTTCTTAGTGGCAGCTGTAAAAAGGGCTTTTCTTGTGATCATTTCATTCAGTAATTTGTCTAAACCGAGGTCTTTTCTCTTTTTTCTAATGCCTGCCCAGCTGTCACTGTTGCCTGCTAAAGTGATTTTTCTCTATTATGTTGTCACTTTACACTCCCATAGGGTCCAATCCTGCAGGCCCTATATGCATGGAACTTGCATTAAAGTCATTGGAAGCTTTAACATGTAAGAATGTGGGTTTGGGGCCCAGAGAGAGAGCCCGACTATTGTGAAACCCCTGGCCCTGGAGTACTGGCCCCCATTGCAGTTAGACTGCTGGGTTTCTACCTCATCTCTTGTCTCCTTAGTGACCTTCCATGCTGATACAGCCAATGGGTCAGAGGACTTTGGGAGCAGATTCTGTACTCATCAAAAGAGTAGGCTTTCTAGAGTTTCATATCCCAAAGCGTATTTCTTCCATCCTGACCCTCCCATTCCAAGTTGACACCAAAAGCAGGAAAAAGGGCACCACAAGGGAGGTAAGAACATATTATATCAGACTCTGTGTTCTCTCTGGTGTTTTTTTTCAGAGGAGTGGGGTGGGGTTGCTCAGTCAGAAAGCAAATTCAGCAAATAGAGGAAATCGAATTATACTTAGAACAAGAAAATGCCCTGGGCAAGGAGAGAAAAAGCTGGTCAGTATAGAGAGGGTCTTGGTTTTCCAATAGTGTTTTTCTTTTTTCTGATGGCTTGGTTCTACCTGCTCTCATATGGTTTCAGGGTGTGGGTTTAATTGGTCTCCTGTGAATAAGTCAGGACCAAGTGGTTTTGGGGCCTGAAATGTTCTGTTTTATCTTTTCATCTGGATCTTCCTTCTTTAAGAATCGAAGGTACTACCTTCACCAGGCAGTCCTCCAGCAATACTCCAGCTCTCCCTAATGTCAGCTTTCTCAGACCTCTCAGAGTATACATGACAGGAAGGGGTAGTTCCAGCTGACCCTCTGCTACCTGTGAATCTGCTGGGACAGTGACCCTTATAAGTGTCCACTGACACGAGTTATTATTGGGGTGAATGGACAGTGGGTAGAAGGGGGAAGGTGGAATGTTCTCTAGGAGAGGGAATTCTCTGAGAGATGAAAAGACTGGCTATTCCTCTACGGAGCCTGAATATAGGGTTATGTAGAGAAAGTTGGGTCTTTTGGGTTCTGAAAGACTTTGTGAGACTCTGGGCATGTACACATGGGGTCAATTTAGGATCCAGGTGGCAGATACATTTGTGGGCCAGATTCGTTTCTCCCAAATTCTCATAGATCTCTGTGTAGTTTTGGTACTGGGCATCCCCAAATGGGTACCAGGAGCTCCCAGAGAGGGGATTGAGGCCTGCAGAATCTCTAAAGGTACTGGTCACACAGATGGAGATCTGGACCCTGCCTAAGAGACTGGAGAAAAACCTCTGCACGCTTGTTCAGGAGCTCCAGGGACAACCCCAGTGTCTCCCTTAAATAACCAAGGGAAGTTCTGAGGGAGGCCTGCCATACTGTGAGAACAGGTGTATGCTCAGAGCTCTGCAAATTTGAACATGAATACTAAGATGGGCATCATTTGCAGTCAAACTTTTTTTGAATAGGCTGTCAGAATATAATCTCTTTAGAATAAAGGATAGATCTGGATGTGGCCAGAGAGACAACCCAGGTATGGGTAAGGAGCCCGAAGGAAGACCCCTTCCATCTCTTCTCACCCTCACATCAGTTCACTTCCTAAGGCCAGTCATGGAATGAGGCTGTGCTCCTACCTGCACAGTCTTACACGCTTCTAATCACTCTTGAAGCTAAGAACCTTCCCAGAGGGAAAATTCCTCTGTTGGTTTAAATATCTGTCCATGTTTCCGGAGCTACTGACCCTGAACTTCCTGCTCCCAGGGGATCTATACCAATCTGGGGTTTGTTTACCTGCTATTTTATGGTAGACCTTTTGTTGCAGACTATCCAGTGACACCATGGGACAAGTGCTGCCAATGTACCTAGGGACACATGCCACAGGCTCATTTCTTTGAGAACTCTTAATATGACCTGGGCTAATACATGAAAAAAAAAAAAGAAGTATTATGGGAGAATGATACTCAGTCTTGAAGTCAGAAAAACCAAGGTAAATGGCTCTACCATTTCTCGCTTTTTTTCTTGGGACAAATTATTTGATCGGTGAATCTCAATTTAATCCATCTACCTCCCAGAGTTTGTGCAAGGGTCAAATATTTTACATACATATTATGTATGTAAATATGTACAAAATTCATGCATGTAATATATAATAGACACATGTATACATAATGTCTATATATACACATATAAGTGTACATAGATGTGTATTTTAAAATCTTATTTATATACATAAATTTGGGAAAACTCTAAAGCCCTGAACTGCATGTATGTTGGGAATTATTATTCTTGAGCTAACATGATTCTCACCACTCCCATTACGTGTTAGTGTTAGTTCTGCTGAAGCATGTTTCCAATGACGTTTGAATTTTAAACAGGAAGTGCTGTGATATAAGAGCTCAGTTGTTTTAAATGGACTGTCCCTTTTCCTCTGGGGGAAAATGAAAGTAACAACAGAAAATCATCGAGTCTGTTCCTTGTTTCCAACTTCAATTTACTATGTAGACTCAGGAACAAAGAGAGCAGCAAATCGGTCAGCTGTAAAGGGAATGGTGACCTTCATTCATTTTTATTCTCTCTCTCTCTCTCTTTTTGGTGACTGAGGAACAATAATAATAAATTCTCTTTCCCTGCCTATTTCAAGACAGGGAGATTTTAAGTGTGTTTTATGACTTCAGCTCGCCTTACGCCAATCTGTTCCACTAGTAATGATGAACGCCCACTAGCATAAGTGAATGTTACTTTAACTCTGAAGGGGTCCTAATCAATGCTGATTCTCCCTTTGGCATTGTGTTTTGGAGGGTGCAGCCGGGTGCTCTCCCAGATGTGAAAGGGAGAGAGAGCACTGCCTCGCGCCCTCCCTCGCCTCCTCCGTACCACCACCCCAGAACCTTCAGCTGCAGACAGGTTCATGCCTGACTGAGAACCACTCAAGTGTTCCTTGAGCCACGCACCCTGCTGCATCTAATAAAATCTCCCTCTTCCCCAGTCCTGCTCTAGGAAAACAGACACAAATGTGAGCTGGGAGAGCCTGCTCATGGCCCAGGATGGCTGGCAGCCACATGCGGAAGAGGCTGGCAATTGCACTCCCTGGATCTCTACAGAGAGAGAGAGAGCAAATCCTGTGGCCCCATCTGTCACTGTTGACAAAGCCACCACAGGAAGGTTCAGTGGCTTAATCCTCTTCTCCTTTTCCTACAGAGGGGGTCCTTGCACCTTGTAGCTCAGCTCCTTCCTGGCAGCACGTGGGCTAGTGAGTGTGTTTGCAGGCACACTTGTGTGGGCTGATGGAGAGAGGAAGGAGGGCAAACAGAGACTCAAGATGCTAAACCACGAAGAGATAAAAATTACCCTGTGATTGCACTTATCTCTGCAGGACACAAAGTAGGGTGGAAGAGCAACATCTAGGAGTGAGAAGATCTGAAATTCAACTCGCACCAGAGCGTCTCCTGGAAATTCATCTTTCTGTGTCTCAGGGTCTTGATTTGTAGAATAGAAAGTGATGCTTGTCCTATATTCTTTCCGGAACCGTTGGAAGTGTCCAACAACTCTCCTTTGTAAAGGACTGTCCATAGTTTCCAAAAGTAAACTCAAAAAGTAACAAGGTGCGGTGCAGTATCTCTCAAAGGGTGGGCTGAAGAGTCCCTGGGGATTAATTCTGTAATCAGAAGTAACCATGTGGCTCCTCTAGAGGCCGTGATAAGGGATCCCCGAGCTTGGGCACATGACCCTAGGGAAGCCAGCAGGACTGGGGAACTTATATTGGTTTATTAGTCACATGAGGACAGAGGACAGATTGTAGTGAAAGCTCAATTATGCTCATGGAACTGCCCCACAGAGACATTTTGCTCAGCTCCCAGAGCTTCTCTGGCTCCTGTTCTTCCTAAGGTTTGGGATTCCATCTTCCTACAGTTCTGTAAGTCTCTCAGTATTCTTTGAATAAATTATCTTTCTTGGCTTAAGCTAGCCACAATTCCAACTGATAGCACTTGTAAGCTTCCTTGGTTAGAAACTTTCTACTGAGGACCACTGTGAGTTGGCCTGAATAGGGGAACTTTTCTCTGGCATACTGGGTTTGGTCTCATTTTTTAGGCTTAATGGGAGCAATATCTCATACTTTGAACAAAAGAGAGGAGTCACAGCGACAGTCTTTTGGGAAGTCCTTGCTATCAGGATGTAACTTTTCTAGGGTGTTTGGAAAATAGTCATATGATGGTATAGCACCATCTTGGAGCTTCTTGACTGGCAGAACAAAGAGATGTTGAGATTGCAGGCTTTGGAACCAGCTTAACTGACTTCACACCTGACTTTGCTGCTTACTAGCTAGGTGACTTCTCAGGCCACTCTGTGCCTCAGTTTCTTCCTCTGTACAAATAGGGATGATTATAATACTACCTCACAGGCTATTGTAAGGATTAAATGGCTTAAAATATAAAACATGCTCAGAGTGGTCTTTGGTACCCAGTAAATGCTCAGTAAAGATTAGCTTTTATTATCCTGATACTGAACTCTCTTCTGTTATCACCAAAAGGGCAAGTCCATAGAAGAAAACCTAAAGTTGGATTTTTGGAAAAATAAAAGAATTTTTAAAAACCAAAGAATAGAAAGAACACTCTGCTTTTTGCTGGGACCTAGAGAGATGTGCTAGCAGCAGAGTTCTTTTAGCTGGAGGAAAGATTTCTTGATGCTGTTGACTCCAGACTGAACTGTTCCATCTGATGGAGGAGAGGTTTCCAGGTGAGTTTTCCCTCAACTGGTAGGCTAGCAGCTACAATGGAGATAACATGGCCAAGTGCAGAGATTGCATCAAAAACTGTAAAAAAAAGAATTTATTTTTAGATAAGTTTTAGGTTCACAACAAAACTGAGCATAAGGTACAGCAATTTCCCATATACCCCGTCCTACACACGGATAGCCTCCCTTGTTATGAACATCCCCTATGGGAGTGGCATGTTTGTTACAATGGATGAACCTGCATTGACACATCATCACCCTAGGTCTAGTCAACATTAGGGTTCACTCTTTGTGTTGTACATTATGTGGATTTTCACAAATTTATTATGACATGTATCTACATAATAATAGCATACAGAGTAGTTTTGCTGCCCTAGCATCATGGAATTTTTGCTCACCTGTGAAGGGGTCTGTGGAGCAGGTTTTGAGCACATGGGGCTCTCCTGTTTTTGAGAGAAATAAACTAATGATAAGAGCTTCAGGACACCTTGGAGGGCATGGAGGTTGATGATAAACGGCATGTGTGCACCACAACACCTATGTAAAACATGCCTACTTGCCCAGTGATGAAAAACTATTCACCTTGGTGAAATAGGCATGATATTCATTTGGAGGCTTGCTTCTAAGAAAGATAAATCCCGCTGTCACTGCACAAAGAGATAAGAAAGACCGGATGACAGTTTTTCATTGATAAAAGATTCTGTCTGTATTTTAAAAGAATTTACTTTCTTCCCCTCTACTGATATCCACATGAGTTAAGGCAGAGATACACTATCTTTCATGTTTTTTGTCAGAATGTGTTATTACTATGGGTGGCAAGGACTCAATTGCTTCATTTGGTGATCTGACTAAGAAGGTGGTAGCCTGCACACAAGCTATAGGACCCAAAGAAAGCACAACCTTCAGCATTAGGGATTGAGATCCGGAAGCACTCCTGGCTGGAAGGGAAACTAACAAGAGTTAATCTAAGATGGGAGAGGTTAGCTGTCTGTAGAAATATTCCTAGAAATTAATGTCTCCTAACTGAAGATTAAAAACAAAATTTTTAACAAAATGTTAAAGTTGTGGGGTACAATTCAGGGCTAGGTATATAAGTGGTCATTGTACACATAAGCTTTGAATCTTCCTTTGGTCCCTACTTTGCCCAGTTTGAGATCAGGTACCCTTATTGATGTTATGTGCTCCCAATCCCTCCTCTGGCAGTGCCCCACTTCTTATAGTATTATGGTAAATGTTCAGGGTCTGCCTATGATTGAGAACATAAGGTACTCAGTTCTTTGTTTCTATGATAGATCGCTGAGTGTTATAGACTCTAAAGCCGTCCAAGTTGCTGCGAAGTTTAAAAAATCTGCTGCTGTCTAGGGTGTTTCTGAAAACTTTATTGAGGAGACAATATTGCATAGTAATTAATTAAGATGAGCAGTAATCCAATTAATTGCCACATGAGGTGATGTTGTAACAAGGTTGAAGTCAAAGAAAAGAATGAGAGAGTAGCTGTTTGTCAACATCCTGTCCATAGAGTACGGAGCAAAGATGCTCCTCTTGGTGGGCTGAAATCTGGGTGAGCAGGCTCAGTCTTTCCAGATCACCCTAATCAAAGAAACTTCTGGTCTTCATTTGGTTTCCCAGGTAGACTTTTCCATTGTGAAGAGAGTGCACTGACTAGTAGACATGAATATCCCAATCTGTTTACCACTGCTACTGGTCAACAGTAGGTTAATCCTCACAACAAACTGAAGAGGTAGAAACTCTTATTCACCCCATTTTAAAGAGTAGAAAACTAAAGCACCAATATGTTAACTTATCTTTAAAGTATGCTGGAGTAGAAGATGTTATGGTCTCCATTTGACAGACAAAAACACTGTAGCTTAGCACACAAAGAACTGGACTCTGGAGTCAGAGTCTTGAATCCCAAGCTCCATCACTCTGCCTGGCAGCCTTAGGAAAATACTAATGGCAGGGTGTATTGTCTGACAATAGCCATAGCAATATTTCTGCTCTCATGTGCTCTTCTAGAATCTTACATTACCTTTCAAGGGGTAAATTTGCCTTTCCTCCTCTTGATCCTGGGTACCACCATGAATACAATGTGGCAGAAGTGATGCTACTTGACGTCTGAGGACAGGTTGTGAAGGTGATACAGCTTCCATCAGGTTCTCCCTCCCTGGGGGCTGCCTCTCTGGAACACAGCCACCATGCTGTGAAGAAAGCTTCATGGAGAGATCACATGGAGAGGCCCATGTGGAGAGGAGCTGAGGCTTCCAGCTGACAGTCAGCATCAAGTGCCAGACGTGTGAGTGAACAAGACCTCAGTTGATTCCCGCCCCCCACTTTGAGTCTTCCAGTCAAGGCCTCTGACGTTGGGAGCTAAGACAAACCATCCTTGCTCTGTCCCGTCTGTACCTCTGACTCACAGGATCCGTAGGCTAATGACTAGCTTCTTTAGATCACAAGTTTGGAGTAATTGTCTACACAGACATAGTAACTGGAACAGTACTTTATCCTTAATTATCTTAGTGTCCTCATTTGCCAAATTGGAGTAATAGCAGTATCTATCTCATGGGTGGTTGTGGGAATTTAATGTGCATAAATTGCTCAGTGTACTTCCTGGAAAATAATAGCCAATGTTTACCTAGTACTTTCTATGGGTCAGGTATTGCCCTAAGAACTTTGAAGATATTGACTTTCAATCTTTACAACAACCTTCGGAGGTAGGTACTCATTAAACATTTAAAAAATTGAGATAAGATGGACATAGCATAAAATTAGCCATTGTAAAGTAAGCAATTCAGTGGCATTTAGTACATTCATAATGTTGTGCAACCACTGTCTCTATCTAGTTCCAAAGCATTTACATCACACCAAAAGGAAACAAGAGTACTACTTTTAAACCCAGTTTATAGATGAGAAAACTCAGGCAGAGAGGTTATGTAGATTGCCTGTGGCCAGACAGATAGTTATTGCAGAGCTGGGATTAGAACACACTCAGGCTCCAGGGTCTGTGCTCTTTGCTATCACATGGCACTGCCTAGTGCTTGAATAAAGTGACTTACCCAAAGCTACACAACTATCAAATGACAAAGCCTAGAGTGCTTTGTTCCCGAATCTTGTATTTTTTGTGCTGGGATAAAACTTACATTGAGCTCATCAATCAAGTTCTTGACAAAGCTACCATCTGAACATCTGGAGTCAACATTCAGGGCCTGATCACCCCATAAACTCACCATGCTGAAGGTCAGACCCTGAGCCTTCCTAAACAATACCCACCCTCTCCCACAAGGTGTGGACACCCACTGAGGTTGCATTTGACGTGGCTTCGCTAAGCATCTTAATTGCCACATTGGTCTATCAGGAGTAGAAAATATATACTATTATCTGGCAGTAAAATGGCTGTGGCAGATAAAAGAATCTTTGGTCCAAAACACATAATTCTTTTACCCTATGGCCTACCAAAATATTTGGCTAGAGACATCCAATCAGGTTTCCCAACCCACAGTGGTTTTTCTGTAACTGCATACACTCAGCATGCATATAGAGAGATTTACAACCCTTGGTCCCAGAAACAGAAATGTGTGCTGCCCTCATAAGAATAGAGTTCTATGCTCTACAGACTCAGTGTAGATGGGATGGATTGCTTTTTTCTTCTTTTCATAGTGTCAACATACTTTTTTTTTTTTTAGTTGGAGTCTCATTCTTGTTGCTCAGGCCGGAGTGCAGTGGCATGCTCTCGGCCACCACAGCCTCGATCTACTGGGCTTAGGCGATCCTTCCGCCTCAGCCTTCCAAGTAGCTGGAACTACAGGTGCATGACACCACATCCGGCTAGTTTTTGTGATTTATCGTAGAGTTGAGATCTCACCAAGTTGCCCAGGCTGGTCTCGAATCCTCGGGCTCACGCAATCCTCTTGCCTTGGCCTCCCAAAGTCCTGGGATTTTAGGCTGAACCACTGAGCCGAGCTGTACAGAATTCTATATGTGAGTTGAGATTTATGTCTTAGGCAGATCCAAGGAGCTGGGAATGCTATGGGTGTAGCAGTCAGAGTTCAGGTAGGAGATAAAAAGCACATCCGTTATTGAACAAAGATCAAAGCCAGTTCTGACAGGCATGGGTGGGGTGGGGTGCAGGCCTGGGAGCCCACCTAAAGGTGAAATGCCAAGAATTGAGTGGGACCCGACTGTTAAGTGCCAAGCTAGCAGAAGACATTGGATGTTCCCGACATCTGGGCTTGACGGGGCAGTGGAGTGGAAGCTTTGTCTCTTGTTACCTTGAGCCTTGTACATGAACTATATTTACCACACATGACAGGGAAAAGGACGTCTGGGGTCCTAGGAGCAGGCACTCAGTGTGCTAAGAATAACCATGCTGCATGTTCTGCAGGGAGATGCCACTATTAATTCATCACTGGCAAAGCATGTGATTTGAGTTGTTTTGCTTTTTCCAGCAGTCATGGATCTGCACTGCAACCGCAGTTTGACAAAGAGGACGGAACAGAGATTTTGGATTGAGTCAGATCCTGGTTTAAGTTCTGGCCATGTCATTTATTAGTTGCATCATTAGGTCACAGTCCTCCTGGGTCTTAATTTCCTTATATGTATCATGGGGCTAATAATACATATTACGACATTTTATCGAAAACTGATGCACAGAACGTCTGTAACGTGCCCTGCATAAAGTGGGCACTCAATATGGTTGAACATGGCATGCACGTGCAAGAGAGGAGAGACTCCCTGACCATAAACCGAGCAAATTAATTAGGCCACACATTGAACTTTAATCCTGGCCTTCACAGCATCCTACTCCAAGCACTTGAGCCAGGCATACGCTTACTTACAGTGCTGGGTTTATAGAAACTTTGGCTTCACAGATTTGAATCAACATCAATGTTTTATTCTGGAGGCAATTAGCAACTCCTCAGCCACTTTGTAAATCCACTTTGCAGTTGCCATTTTGAGACAGGACTGGCATTACAAGCCTCAATTCTGGCAGGTAACCGCTGCAGTTGCCCAGCGGAGTTGCAATCTAGTAATGGAAAAGTGTTTCATTTTAACTATGAAATTTAACACAAAGAATACAGCTGCTCAACCGGGCAGTGACAGTGTATGTTAATTTGATTTATATACACGCAATGTACCATGCCTAATGTTGAATGTTGGAAGACTCTAGCAAGCCTGATACCAGCATTGTAAATGAGAGACTATCATTATGGGCTGACTTCAAGTGTATAAACTCACCTACTGGGAGCAAATCAAGCTGTGAGAGAGTCTGTGCAAGAGAAACAAGAAGGCGTGTTCTCCTGCATGGCAGACATGAGGGTTGGGCTTTTCCAACAAAGGATGTGGCTTTTCCAACAAAGGATGTGTCTGAATAATTGGCAGGTCCAGAGCATTGCTCTCAAGTAAATCAAGAGACTGTGGAGTGGGAATTGGTTTAGGGCTTCCATTTGGCTTATGACCTTCCCTGCTTGGAGAGCAAACTTCAGTTTCCTGTGAGGGCAAAACTGAGAGATATCCTCTATCAGCTAACTGGCATTCCGGACTGATACCCATGGGGATCCACATGGTGACAAAAGCACATGAAAATGCCTCTGTGGGGTATGTGTGTGGGATGTTCATATTGTGTCTATGTATGACATGTATGTTGTATTACATATGGCGTGTGTGAGATGTGTGTTGTATTTATGGTATGTGCAGTTATGTATATGTCATGTATATGTATGGTGTATATGCTATGTGTGTGTGTAAAGGCATGTTTTTTGTGTGGTATATGTATGCTGTATGTGTCTGTGCGGTATATGTTATATGTGTGTATTGTGTGTGGTACATATGTTGGCATTGTGATGGCATGTATAATACGTGTGTTATGTATGTATGTCATGCATGGTATGTGTATGTTGTGCATATGTATGTGTATATGCTATGCATATGTTGTATTTATATAGGGCATGTAAATATGTGTTGTATGTGGCATATGTATGTTGCATGTGTGTTTGTGTGGTATTTGTGTGTGTTGGGTGTGTTGGTGTGTGCATTGTGTGTATTAGTGCTGGATGCATGTGCGGGGTCTGGAGCACACGTTCACTTGGACCAACACTGCGCAGAGATTTCAGTTCATCTCAGGCACCTCAGTACGCAGTCAGATCACTTTTCATCCTGATTTTCCACTTTATAGTAAAAATCGTCTATCAATAGATAGAAAATTTTGAAAGCAGAAAGGAAAAAAAAAACACCCCAAATCTTACAGTTCTCTCATTCTGACTGCAGCATATTTGTATTTATCAGTAGATGTCACATCTTATGATAACTTTCCATATTAAATTGCTACTTAATCTTCATAACTATCACCTTTAATGGCTGCATAATATTCCATCCAGTGCTGTACCATTACTTACACTCACATGGTTCTGGTTAGGTAGCGTTTGAGCTTTCAGTATAATAAATAGCCCCTCTCTGAATATTCTCCAGCCTGTCAGTCCTGGTCCCCACTGCCTTCTTTAACTCTGAGCTCAGTGGAAACAACGGTAGTTGTGGCTGAAGCTGCTCATCTCTTGGCACTAACAGGCCTTTGCAGGGATGAAGGAATGTCTGGCATGCTCAGTACACCTGCCTCCTGGTTTCGGCCCCTCAGCCTGGGGTAGACAGACACAGGACCGGCACCAGTTAAAAATGCCACAAGTCAGCCCTCACCCCTGCCCCAAGTGTGCTGCCTGCGCCCACCCCGCCCCAGCACAGTGGCACCCTGTTGCGGGCACTTTAAGGCACCTTATGCTGTGTGTGTTTACCCTTTTATTTTCCTTCTTTTCCCCATAATCATTGCGTCCCAGAGGCATGTTTCCTTTTATCTTGAAATGGGCAGAGTCCTGTGAAACAATCTGATTTTCAGGCCACCTAGCAAGGAAAGACTGCCTAAAGGACTTTCTCAGGATTTGGGTTTGGGGTTTGGGCTCCCTCAGATCTGTGGTTCTCAAGACTGTGTCCGGGTTTCCAGGCTGCCGAAAACTTGCTGTCCTCCACACTCAACACACCATCCTTTGTTGAATTTTCATTTGATGTATTTTCCTCGAAACTCTTCCCCGCAGCGTCCCTTGTGTTTCCTCCTGAAACCTTTTGTCCGTGTCATCAGTCTCTCTGTCACAGTCTGCCTGCCCTACCCATGAGCTTGCACTCCACCATCCATTATTCCCTGTGCTTCTTCCCCAGATCTTTATTTTAAGGTTGTTGGTCTTCAAACTCATCTAATTGTGTGGGGATGCATTATTTTCCAGGATGTCAATCACTGGTCACAAGGTAGACACCACTTCCCTGGCACAGTAGGATGGCTCTAGGATGAGGGAAGTGGCAGAAACAACACATCTGTACCACTTCTGGTTTCCTGCCATACTTATAACACCACAGGCAAGAGTTGCCCCCAACTGGGAAAGTCAACCTTCCACTTATTCTGGTCCTTTCCCCCATTGCCCCCTGTAGCTCATCTAACTTGGTTTTCTGGCCCAGGAGGTTGATGAGCCCTGGCTGTGTGCCCTCAGCATCTTATTTCTCCAGCTTCTCTTCTCTTTCTGACTGGTCTTTTCTGCACCCAATGCCCTTTCTCTAGGAAGAGCTGCTCTCAGGAAGGAGTAGAGCAGTAGTCTGCACCTTACTGTGGAGTGAAGGGGCTTTGTCACCTTTCCCCAGGGAGACAGTGCAGTGCCAAAAGATTGTTTGGTTAGACAGAGCTGAGTTCAAACCCTTACTCCGCATCTCACTAGTTGTTTGGCCTAACCATTCTGCACCTTAGTTTTCTCATTTGTCAAATAGAAATAATACCTACCTCAAATAACATAAGGCATGTAATATACTCGGCAAGTCCCTTGCATGTAACTATTATTTATTAATACAGATTGTTTTTATTGGAATGTTAAGTCTATTTGCGGGATTAAAATATTTGAAAACATTTTAAGCTGCAGCAGTTGATTCTGGTGTGTGTGTGTGTGTGTGTGTGTGTGTGTGTGTGTGTGTGTATCTGTGTGTGTGTGTACACACACATGTATATTGGGGGGCGTTGGGGCAATTGCTGACATCAAAGTCTTCTCCTTCTCCTAGTATTAACTTCATCCTACCCATTTCATGTGGATGCCAGTTCTCTTAGTTTTTCTTCTTTGTTTTTAACCAGAGAGTTGTATAGTTCCTCTGAGTATGAAACCCTCCATGGCCATAGTTCTTGCTACCCAAATGTCCATGTCCTTGCTTCCAAGTGCCCGCTGGCCTCTGCCTTTCAGGCAGAGCACTACTGGGCTATGGATCTCTAGGGAAACCAGAGTACAGAGCCCTGTTTAGTGAACAAGGGCAAAGCTGTTGGCAGAGAAAACACAATTTGGAGGAAGAAGCCTTTTGGAAGGCAACTTGGTAATAACTGTAGACATTAAAAATATAAGCAACTATTATTCCGCCAGCAGGAATCCACTCCAAAGAATATTCACATAGTGTGCATAAAGAACTGTGTCTCAAAATGTTCTTTGCCATATTTTTGTTGGAACAGAGAACTGGATACAACTTAAGTGTTTACCAGTATTGGAATAATTAAATAAATCATATATATGATGGAATGCTATGCAGACATGAAAAAGAATGAAATTGATTTATGTGTGTTGCCATGGAAATCTCAAAAAGATGTTGTTAAGTTTAAAACACACACATGAATATTTATAGTCTGAGATCATATCTAAGGAAAAATAGCAGAGATATGTGTGGGTATATTTTCTGTATTAATTTTTTGTTTGTTTTTTCTTTTTTTCTGCTGCCCAGGCTGCAGTGCAGCGACACGCTCGTTGCTCACTGCTGCCTCGACCACCTGGATCAGGGGATCCTGTTGCCTTAACCTCCTGAGTAACTGAGACTATGTGTGTATGCCACCAGGCTCAACTTATTTTTTTTTACTTTTTGTAGAGAAGAGGTCTTGCTTTGTTGCCCAGACTGGTCTCAGACTCTTGTGCTCAAGCAATCCTGCCCCAGCCTTGCAAAGTGTTGGGATTGCAGGCATGAGCCACCATGCCTGGCCTATATTTCTGTATTGAAAAAAGGAGAAACAGGGTGCACACCAAACCGATGACAGCTGGTATCAGTCAATCAGGAAGCAGAAACATGAAGTGTCATGGAATAATGACTTTATTGTAGGAATTAGTTTTTATACATTAGAGGAACTGAGTAGAAAAGGGCTCAAAAAGGGAAGTTGAAGGGTCAGAGGAAAGTTACTCCCCAGCTCTGGTGCAGGCAAATGGGAGAGCGTTTACAGGGAAATCTGGAAACTAACATGTCCAGCTGTTGGAGTGGGCTGCAAAGGAGGACTGGGGAAGGTTGACTGTTCATGTTTTCCATCTCTGTAAGTTTATTTTTATCTTTTGTAGAGACAGGATCTTGCTATGTTGCCGAAGCTGGTCTCCAACTGCTGACCTCAAGTGATTGTCCCACTTCAGCTTCCCAAAGTGCTGGGATTACAGGCGTGAACTATTGCTCCCAACCCCATCTCTGTAAGCTTACAACGGAGTATCTAGAGGTTTTCTGAACTCACTGTTGGTCAGGAGGCCTGCAGTTGGGAAGAAAAGCTGGAAATGGAGAGGGTAAGAGCAATGACAAACTGGACTTGGCCAGCACCTCTGCTCTGTTTGCCATCACCTTTGACCAATGACAACTTTCAGAACATAATTGTTACTGCTTCACTTCTGCTTTCCAAATCTCATGCACCTTCACTTGTGGTCAACACTAACCACCAAGGGAAGGAGATTCTGGGAAATAGCATTCCTAGAGTAATCAAGTTGACTGTAGAATAATCCATCACAACAAGGTTTTACCTCTGAGGAAGGGAGTGAGAGCTAGGAGGTGAAGGGTTACTTGTGTGCCACACTTTGTGTGTCAGCATACTGTCCTGAATCTTTCAAAACAAAAATGTACACATGGAGTGCTTGTGTGGACAAAAAACAAAACAAAAAGGGAGTCAGAGGCTCTTGACTATTTTGCAAATGCTTAGTGGGCTTCCTCACATCCGTCCATAGAATTCCTTCCTGCTGCACTCACGGTATTATTTCTTTCTCCCATGAGATTTCCGATTGTTTGCTGATAAAACAAACAGGGGAAATGTGTGCAAGTGTGCGTACATGCACATGTATTTGTATGTACCTATTCATGGACATGCATGTGTGTGCTGGGTATGTGGAAAACCCCTGTCTGATTTATTCATGACCTCTTTCCCTTAATGATGGGCCTTTGACCTGTGCCAAAGACACCCAGGGGATGGGAGAACTGGGAAGGAGGGCTTGGTGAGAGAGCAATGGAGATGTAAGCTCCCTGGGAGATAAAACTCATGTAGCACACAGGGGGTTTTGTTCCATTAATTTTTATTGGGAGAGGCACGTCCCCCACTGCTTTAGACTGCCTCTCCCTTGTGCACAATGCCAACTGTGTGTGCTCATGCAGCCGCCTTTGTGCAAACAATTCAGGAAAGAAGAGGCAAGGTTGAGATAGCTTAATCCAGCATGGAAGCCACAGTCCAAGACTCCTGGCTTGCTCCTGGGAGGTCTGGGGGAGAAATGGGGCAAGCCAGGGGATGAGCTGCTGGTATCCATCAGTGAATAGCACGGACCCCTTCAGATCCTGCCTGGGGTAGAAGTGTGAGTGGACCGACATTGTAAAGGTGAACTTGGTCTTATGGCTTTTTGTTCTTTTTGAGCTGGAGCTTTTAGCATTTAAAAAAAAAAAAATCAGACCAAAGAGCAGGGGAAAAGACTTGAGGTGAATATTCCCCTTTCTGATTGGGCCACCAAGGGTCCCACATCCAGGACACGTCACTGTTTTTTAGGGTAGTGGTGGTGGGGTATGTGGCACAGAGAGCATCTGAGATGCCTGAGCAATCTCTAGTTGACAAACAATGACCACTTCATTCCATATAAACTAGTTCTCTACATGGTCAGAGTCTGAGAATTTAGCTGGGCTTTCTCAGAGTCCCTTTGTTCCTCTACCCTGGTAGCACACTCCTATGACAGGGACCCAATGGCTGAATTCATGTCCCCAGTACCTAACACAGTGGCTGGCATGGAGTAGAGCTCCCATTACATTTGTTCATTGCCTCAGCTCCTCCTTCCATCCCGTCTGACCCCATTTCCTACTCCTCTTCCTTTCCTCACTCTACTCCTGTCATGGCGATCTCCTCCTTGTTGGTGTTGGAATGCACAAGGCACACTCCAGCTGAGAGATTTTGCAGTGACTGTTCCCTATGCCTGCACTACTCATGATTGACTCCTCACATCTGCCCATATCTCACTTTCCCACCATGCTGCCCCATTTACAACTGCAATCTGTTTCCCACCCCTCACACAAACACATCAGCACTTCACCGGACTTGTTTTTCCTTCCAGAGCATTTATCAGCTTCTAACACATGGTGTAATTTATTGATTTAGCATGTCTTTTTGTTTGTTTATTGTTTGCATCCCTCAGTTAAAAAGTAAGCCTTTTGAGGGCATGGATCCTGGTCCATTTTGTTCACTGATGTATCCTAAGCGCACCTAGAAGCTTATGAATATTTATTGACATTTGTTGGAAAATCAATAAATTGATGAATAATCTTATGGAAGCTATTGCTTAGAGATAGTCCATATTTTTGGACATTAAGCAGAGAGGATTTCTGGTCAGGTTAGTACTAAAATGAAAGAAGACTGGTATTTCAGAATTTCCTCAAATTCTTGTGGTGTTAACAAGGAGATGGGATTATTAGCAATGACATTCATAGATAACAATGGGGATTTGATTCCTAACCATTGTATATTGTCCTACAGATATCACATGCCTTGTGTTTGAACGTCATCATGATGCTTTGAGAAAGGCAAGGCAGATAGTATTACTTATTTTGCAGATGGGTAAACAGTTTTAGAAAGCTTGGGTGACGTGCTGATGGTCACACAGCCAGTAAATGATGTAGTTAGGGTTTCTCGTACGGAACTCACCCAAGTCCTCATGTAGAGCCTCATCGAAGATGGTGGGTGAGTTCTTGAGCCCTTGGGGCAGTCGCGTCCAGGTGGTAGGTCTGCAGCCCAGGTATTCTGATTGTTAGTTTGTTCTTTCTTTTCTTTTTCTTTTGAATTGGAGTCTCACTCGGTCGCCCAGACTGGAGTGCAGTGGCCGCTCCCGGCCACCGCAGCCTCGCCTGCTGGGCTCCGGCGATCCTTCTGCCTCAGCCTTCCGAGTAGCCGGAATTACAGGCATGCGCTACCACGCCTGACTGATTTTTTGATTTATTGTAGAGATGAGGTCTTGCTGCCAGGTGGGTCTCGAACCCGCGGGCTGGCAATCCACTCACCTCAGCCTCCCAAAGGCACGGGATTACAGGCTGAGCCACTGAGCCCGGCTGTTCTTTCTTTTCTATCACAAGGACTTCCTTCCACATACACAGGCTGTTCTTGGGATCAACACTGAAGAAGTTCAAGACAGAATGACTGGGGTGAAGCATAGCAACTGGGAACATTTTTGGGTTCACCTTGTGCTGTGGGACTCCCTAAGGACTAGCTATCAACTGAAGCTTTCAATGTCCAGATGCAGGATTTTAGAACAGAGCAGGGTGGAGCTGCTGGTAAAGGGCTTACTGTTTATTCTGAATTGCATAAAGAGCACAAATTCACGCAGAGATAGCTGGCTGAAGTGTCGCTGTGAAGGGTGAGAAATACTGCCTTCAGCCAGCCTGGTTTGTTTGGAACCTTTGGTGGGGGGCATTCTTTAGAGTAGTGGTTCTCAATGGGGAGAATCTGGGGGACATTTGGCAATGTCTGGAAAATATTTAGCCGTCAAAACTGGGGAGGGGGCTGCTACTGGCATCTTGTGAGTAGAGGTTATGATGCTGCTTAATATCCTGCAACACACAGGACAAAGTATTATCCAGCCCCAAATATCAGTGGTGCTGAGGTTGAGAAACCTTTCTTTAGAGTGTGCTGGGAATGAGTGCTCCTGGTCCCCATCTTGCCCTTGTTTTTCTAAATATTTAGTTTGTTTCACTCAGGAGTAGAGACAGAACTGAAAAATCTCCCTTTAAAATGCCTCCTTCTTGGGAATTAATTGTCAGAGGGAACAAGGAGTTACAAACTTCCATGGCCGTCAGCTTGCCACCCGCCTCAGCATCCATCATGTTCCTGCCTACGTTGAGCCTGGAGGTGAAGGGCTGCTGTGTCGGGTTGTCGCCGTGGATCTACAGTCTTCAGATGCCCTCCCTGAACCAGGGATGAGCCGGTGAACATCGAGGTGGGAGGGCCAACACACCGTGTTGTCAGCTGCCTAGAAGCCCAGGGCATTGTGTAACCCAAATGAACTCCTGGGTCTAATCTCTGGCTCTGACAGTTTTCTGGTACTGCTAGAATGCCTGGGGATATTTGTTCTAACTCATCCAATTGGTATTGAAATACTTTTCAAATGAAGGATAACGCTGTCAGCTACTACTCTGGAAATTAGCATATGCCTGCTAGTGTTTGCTTCCCTTGCCAATAAAGTCAAATAACAATCTTTCCTACACACGGTGCGTTCCAGTTTTCAGTAGGTTGTAAACACATTACACACACACACACACACACACACACACACACACACACACTACACACACCCCTTCATCTATATAATTTTTAAAAGAATGTTAAAATATTTAGCAAAATGAAGAAAAGAAAAAACTACAGATTATTCATGTTTGCACTATTGCTTAGTAGATGAGGAAACAGAGACGCTTAAACAATTTAAATTATTTTCTAAAACTCCAGAGTTAGTAGCTGACCAGGACTGAAACCATGGTCTAGCAAATTCTCTCTGTTAGTCAAAGATTTAAAAGGCTATCGGTTACTAGGATCATGGTATCCCTTGTTTAGATGAAACTCATTTTACAAAAGGTTAAGTTTATAGATCTGAGAAAGCAGGACATCAATTCACACTGCAGAAACATGAGGCATGGTCACCCCTCCTGCCCAAGTATGCCATGCCTCCATGTCTTTGACTTAAAAAATTTTTGTGGTCTGGCCTTCCCCTTAACTCTAGGGAGCCTGTTTTCGAGTCTCCTAGGCAGGCCCTTCTTTCCCTGGCAGCTATGGGGTTTCTTGGGGTGACTTTAGAGTTCTTCTTTATATTTTACATATTCTTCCTAATGACCTCAGCCTCCTCTTGCCATCAGTTATCATCCAACCCACGTCTCTTTAATGATATAATGATGTACACCCAATTTGTCTTCAGCTCAGGGTGTGTGTGGGGTGAGTACAGTCTCTTTTAGGAAAAGCAGCAAGGAAGCTTTGTGGGTTGAACATGTCCTTGGGCGAGAGTCTGATCTCCCTCACTAGATCCTGAGCTCTACCAGGTTCTGCATTTCCTCAGGGCCTACCACATACACAACAACTTAATACATAATTAATAAGTGGATGAATGAATGCCGAAGGGGAATTCAGGGTTGCTGCATTGATGTAAAGTGCTTCCAGTACTAGTGGACTGTAGAGTTGCCTACTTTCTTCAGTTGTTTACCAGTCAGGGAAGGTGTTCTCAGTGTTGGATGTGCAGCAGATAATTTCGAGGACTTCTATACAGCTCAAGATGCCAAAGCCTCACACTAGATCTCATGCGTCAAGATACTGGGATGTGGGAGTCTGGGCATTTATGTTGTAGGAAGCTCCACTCATGTTTTTTGTTGTTTGTGCTTGCAGGAAGAAGCAACTCACAAAACATCGATGGTTGGTTTGCTTTTCTGTGAGAACACATCTTCAGTGTTTAGTAGGAAGACAGGATTCCCCTTGTAGTCTTATTCCTGCACACATCTGTAGTGGGTATCTGCTATCCTCCCAAATGTAATCATTGTCCCTACTACCTGAACCCAAGTAATATATACTCTTGCTACTATTGTCTGTGTCTGAATGTCCCATTTTTTTGCCGATCCACAGATATATGGGTGTCTTAGATACCCACTTCACTTGTTATTAAAAGATGAATTCATTTAGCTGTTTTAGGTATGGGGTTCATAGTAATGAACAAAATGGACAAATATCTTTGTCTTCACAGGATTTACAATTCTTGGGGAAGACAGCAATAAACAATAATTAAGATGTGTAACATGTCTAGGTGGTGATAAGGACTGTATTAGTTATCTATTGCTGCATAACCAATTACCCCCAAACTTAGAGGCTTAAAAACATAGCAATTTATTTTCTCACAGTTTTTGTGGGTCAGAAATCTGAGAGTGGCTTAGCTGAGTGTTTCTGGCTCAGGATCTCTCAAGAGGTTGAAGTCAAAATATTGACTGGAGATATAGTTAGTCAATGGCTAGGCTTGTCCTGGGATCCTCTTCCATGATGGTTCACTCCTAGGACTGTGGACAGAAGGACTCCTTTTCGCTCCACGTGGGCCTTTTCATAACATTGCTTGGTTGCCTCATGGTACAGCAGCTGCCATTCAAACCCAGAACAAGTAATCCAAGAGAGAGAGAGAGAGAGAGAGAGAGAGAGAGAGAGAGAGAGAGAGAGCAAGGAGAAAGCCACGCTACTTTTACATGAGCTTGTTTTAGAAGCGACACCCTGTCACTTCTACCATATTGTCTTTGTTAAGAGGGAGACACTAAGTAAAGCCCATACTCAAGAGGGGAAGAAATAGGCTCCACTTTTTGAAGGGAAGACTAAAAAAGAAGACATATGAACAGCCAATAGATACATGAAAAAATGCTCTGCCTCACTAGCTATCAAAGAAATGCAAAGTAAAACTACACTGAGACACCACCTAACTCTAGTCAGGATGGCTATAATCAATAACTCAAAAAACAACAGATGCTGGAGAGGATGTGGTGAAAAGGGAACACTTCTACACTGTTGATGGGAGTGTAAACTAGTACGGCCTCTGTGGAAAAGAGTGTGGCGATTCCTAAAAGATCTAAAAATTGACCTTCCATATGACCCTGCAATCCCTCTACTGATAATATACGCGGAAGAACTCAAATCACTCTATAAAAAAGATGCCTGCACACTATGTTTATCACAGCATTGTTCACAGTAGCAAGAACATAGAACCAACCATGCTGCTCATCAAAAGAGGACTGGATTAAAAATGTGGTACATATACATAATGGAATATTAAGTAGCCATAAAGAATAACAAAATCATGAACGTCACAGCAACCTGGATGGACTTAGAGTCTATAATACTGAGTGATCTTTCACAGAAACAAAGAACTGAGTATCACCTGTTCTCACTCATAAGCGGACCTTGAACAATTATTGTAATACTATAAGAAAAGGATTGGCAGTAGTGGGAATCTGCCTGGGGAAGGGGGTGGGCACAACTCATCAACAAGGGTGCCTGCATAATTAACATTTGTATACCTAACCCTGAATTGTACCCCACATCCTAAAATAAAAAAAAGAAAAAAACCCACAATTTGTTGATACATTTTAGAACCCCCACAAAGGCTAGGGGAAAAGAAAGTAGTGCATAGAAGGGAGATATGGAGCTCTGCTAAAGGGTAAGCTATCATTTGGGATGACTGGGGAAAGCCTCACTAAGAAGGTAAGACTTGAATAAATGTCTAAATGTTGGGAGGAGGCTAGCCTGTAGGAGGGAGAGAGGCAGGAAGTAAATCAGGGAGGTGTCAGGGGCCACAGGGCATGTTGGGAAGGGCTTCTTAGACCACTGTGAGGAAGCTGGCTTTTGCTTTGAGTGAAATGAGGAGTTAACAGAAGCTTTTGAGAGTGAAGCTTTTTGTTGTTGTTGTTATTCTATGGAGAATAAGGTGCAAGGAAGCAAAGACACATGCAGAAGGCCAGTTAGAGGCTCCTGTAGTAATCTAGGTGGGAGAGGACCATAGTTAGACCTTGGAGGGACTGTAGTGTGCATGAGAGTGAATAGCAGATGTGGCGAGGGGTGACTGGATTTTGGATTTATTTTGTGAGTAGTGCTTTAAGATTTGCTGATAGATTGGATATGGGGTGTGAGTGAAATACGAAAAAAAAAAATTAAGAATAACTGCAAGGGTTTTGGCTTGTATAACTGAAAGAATGGGGTTGGCATATGTTAGGATGCTAAGAAATTACCATACGTCTGGACAAGCTCGATGCACAAAATGAATTCAAGCTTTCTCAGTGAAGGTGATTATTTTTCCTTTAACATTTTAAAGTCAGCATAAAGGCTCAAAAGCAAACGATGATTACTGGATCCCCTGGTATCTATTTTTCTAATTCATATTCAAAAAGTTTAGAAAAGGAGATGAGATTATTTCCATTAATCATTATTACTGGTGATCTAAAAAAGTGAGAAAGAAGATTATTAGCAGTGTCTACAAATGGTCAAAGTCCCTGACACCAGTGAGTATAACTTCAAAGACAAACTAAAAGAAAATAACCGGAACAGAAAAGTAATCAGTGTAGGTGAGAAAAAGAAATTTGCACAAGACTGCTCTATATGTCAAACAAACTAGAAAATGCTTGCTATTTCAGTTAAACATTCTCATGTTAAATATTAGAAAATTCACATATTCATTTACCTATCCTACAAGTATTTATTGATAGACTAATATATATTAGATGCTGTTCAAGGTTCTGATTTAAGGCAGTAGTATTAAGTTGCATCATATAAAATTGCTGGTATTTGACCATGTGTGGTTTACCAAAATGGTCATCTCATATCATTCTAGATAATACTTTATGAAAAAAATTGTGATGAACAGGTTGCTGCCTCTAATCAATATATCATTTTTTCACGTATTTATATGCTAACATTTAGTATTTTAAGGTCCATTTTTCTCTCATTCTTCTAATAATGTTGCCCTATTTAATAACTTAGTTGTCCTTATTTTTGTTTTTTTTTATTCCTGTCACCCCTGTTGTAATTCAAACTACATTCCCTCTTTTCCTGTACTCTGTGTAAATGGAATATAGCTGTTTCCTGTCACCTGTGTGGGCAGTGTCCCTTCATGTACTTGAACCTATCTGTAGGGTCACATTATGAGGTATTACTGGACCTGAGAATGTACTTATAACTAAGTACATCACATCTCAGCTGTTTTTGGTATCAGTTTAGAGTATTATAGACCAGTCTAAGCCCTTTACATCCTGACTCTAAACCCCAGCTGTGTGGCTCTTGCATGAATACGCTGTCTTGCATGTAATATTTGTGACAAGCTTAAGCTGCTGGTAATAGTGTCCCAGCCTTGAGGGCAGGTTTAGCCAAGCCCAGTTTACAGTTATGATCATCATTTGATAATGCTTTTCAATTTCTTATTTCAGAGCTGCACGTTGTGAACCAAAACAGAGCTGTCTCTAGGTACCCAGGCAATTTTATTTAAGATTGCAATAAGAACCAGTGTGTTTCTCACTTCCCTTGGACTCACTTGCATTTTTTACTCCAACACAACATATGCTCGGTTCTGCATATCATCTCAGAGATGCATCATCTTATCCCTCTATTTGGATGTTACTCTCTTCCACGCGCTGCAGCTTTATTTTGCATCATCTTGTTCTAGAAAACAACATTCTCAGGGGCTTTCCTGAGTTAAGTAATACCATTACATTGGAATAGCTGCAGGATGTGTCCAGACTGGAACACGATGATGGTGCTATGTGAAACAGGGATGCCATTATTTTTGCCAGTCTTACTTAATGGGTATTATGCACAGCACGACTTGGGTCTGATCCCTATCCTGTTTATTGGGGAGTAATGCCATGAGGTAGAAAGAATGTCTGTAGACATTGAGAAGAGGATTTGTTTTTGTGTGGTACATAAACAGCTCGATGAACGGAGAGAGCATTACCCAGCACCTGTATTCTCAGAGACACATCTGATTGCCTTGAAACCATTATACTGTTTTTCTCCCCCTTCTTTATCACATTTGGCTAGGGGCACAGCGGCTGTCTCACACAACGTCTATTGTTTGATTGCATCCGCTGCTTTTAAAAATCCAGGTCTGTGAGCCCAGTTCCAACTTCAAATAGAATTGGTGCAAAGGGATGGAGACAGAGGATCCTTGCCAGGCATGGAATGATGACTCCATTCCAATCGCATTTCCCTTTAATGAGGATCCTGATGCGGCTCTCATTCCTCGGCAAGTGCCACGCTGCATCCGGTGTAATGGCTGCACTTGATGGATAATTTATGCAAACAGAACACAAACAAGAAGTCATTAAGCCACCCAACGAGGGTCCTTGACTTTTGCAAAACCAAACAGTTATTCTGATCCTGATGAGTTTAATTTTACTTTGGGTTGAGTACCGATGAATACATTATATTTAAAATAAATATAATATTATCAATATTCATGATCAAACTGAATGTCATGTGGTGGTTTAGTGTTCCTTTTTTAAAAAGAGTAATATACAGAGCTTAATTTTCACAGCACAAAGTATTCATTTTTAGATCTTTAATCCTATCTTAAGTCTTTTCTAATGGATTCCAACATAGCTGGATGGGGAAAAAAGGAGAAAAAAGAGGAGGGGGATCTATTATTTGGATATTTATTAACACCTTTACTTTTCATTTGAATAGTCCTTTTGTATTTGCAGCTTTAGAATGTGCATAAATGTGAATTTGAGAATTTGACATAAAGAAACTATAAAACACCGGACCACATAAAGCAAATTGATATTAAATAGGATTTGGCTACCAAATGATTAAAATCCACTTACAAGGAAATTAAAATTAAAAAAATAAGAATTTAGCGTGCACAATGCCTTTGTTATAACTCAAGGGTCATGTAGATGTACAATATTTGGATGTCAGTTTACATAATATGTTGTGTTCTCGCCGCTTTCCAGATGCCCAGCAGTTTATGTTAGTAATTTTAATTTTATTAGAATAGCATCCTATGACTTGGTTGCTGTACAGCTTCTCTGGGAGCACTCACGTGAAAATCATTAAAGCCTAAATGGTCCTGGCAGGTAATCTCACTGTCTTTTCATCTTCCATCCCTGGGAAGGTAGCCCCTGTCGATTGTTTAAAGGAAAAGAAACACTGTTATACAGGAGCAAATAACAATGCTGTATCTCATCCTTTCCCTGTTGTGAGGAAGAAAGGGCAGTTGCCAATCTGTGGAGTGGAGGTTTACCTGTGGAGGGACTCGTGAAGAAAAGCTGCCTCCCAGGAACAGGTGCAACCTGGCACCAGCCCTCTGGGCCCTTTGACCTCAGGCAACCCCAGAGAAGACAGGGCCTCCCCACCTGTGATGGGCAAGCCTCCCAGACACACAGCTGGGGCAGCTGCATCTACTACACTCACTTCCTCTGCCACGTGAGGGTGACACGGGAAAGGAGGTGCTGGCAGCTAAGGCCCACCAGCTTCAGGAGAGGGGGTCTCCTGGGGAGTTTCATGTGAAGCAAGCTTTCTGAATTGTCAGGCCCCGGCCTTTTTTTTTTTCCAAGGAAGAAGAAAAAGGAAAGAAGAGCTATAAATACACAGTCCAGAGGTGGAACAGATCCCAAAGAATAGGACTGAGCAGTGGGCAGGCTTTCTTATGGATTATCAAACAGAGCAATGCACCCTTGACAGCTATAGATGACAAGAATCATTAGAAGGTATCACTAGCTCACCTTGGAAGATATGCTGGTATCCATACCCCGAATTTCTGGTTGTTGCCAAGAATTTCCTTGTCCAGGCACCCATATTCCCAAAATATCTAGAGACTCTACCAGAAATACAATATTCAGTTTCTATGTCTAGATTTGCTAATTTTATGGGTCTTCAGTTTAGGTCTTTAGCAAGAGTTTCAAAGTTGCTCTAATATAGACAGCCAGGATCACGTTCTGAGAATCATTGTCTTAGATGCTGAAGCCCAGGGTCTTCAGGTGTAGAATTCCCTCTAATCTGTAGCTTTAAAGACATCTTGGGCCAGGCTTGGTGGCTCAGCCTGTCATCCTAGCACTTTGGGAAGCCGAGGCGAGTGGATTGCCTGAGCACGTGGGTTCGAGACCAGCCTGGGCTACTTGGCAAGACCGTGTCTCTAGAATAAATCAAAAATTATTTGGGCGTGGTAGCGTGCCCCTGTAATTCCAGCTACTTGGAAGGCTGAGGCAGGTCAATGCTGGGGTGGCTGTAAGTGTGCCATGGCACTCCAGCCTGGGAGACAGAGTGAGATGTCCCCCCATCCCCCAAAAGACATTTTGATTTAACATAAGGGTCTTGGAGAAGAGTTAATTTTCTTGGGCTGCTTTCTCTGGTAATTGCCCTTTTCTCTCAATGCCTTAGACTGTCATACAAGGATTGGAGTGATGTGGATAGGAAATTGTGTTTAGTTTGGTTTCAGTGCAAAATTGCATCAAAACTTCTACACACACACACACACACACACACACACACACACACACACACCAATCTCTGTTCCTTAACCATGAGTCAAGAGGCAATAGATTTGGGTACAAGGGAAGGCCCCCTTTCTTGCTCATTTGGAGAGAGGGGAAATGCTTTTATACATTAATAGGAATAAATTAATGGATTAGGTAGAAAAAATTAGGCCTATCCTTACAAAATGGATATAGCCTTTTATTTTTAAATCATGGTCTGAAATCATATCAATATCAATCTACTTAGCTAGTAATTTATTATTTTGTCTGTGTCTATCATTGCTTACAATTCCAGCAATGTTTCCCAGGCTCTCTTGGTAACTGGTCACAGGCATCTGGGTGGATTTGGTCAACAGAGACACTTGCAGAAGACTGGAGTAGGGGTGCAGGGAGAAGCCAACATTTTTCAACAGTGGTTATATGGCTGTAGTTTTTTGATAGTTCTAGCTCCCCACAATTTCTCCCTCCATAGTTCAACTCTTACCTGGCAGCTTCTGAAATGGTTCCGGGAACATCACCCTATCCCTATGTTCTTTCAGTCTAAGGATGATAGAAACTTTCTGCAGTTACTAATCCCCAGGTCGCTTCACCTGTTTTACTTCTTAGCTCCCCATTTATCTGTGCAACAAATTCCCTAATTAATTTACTCTGTTTAAAATACATAAAGAGGGGAGATGTTTCTGCTTCCTGGCTGGATCCTGACTGTCTCAGTGACCACAGGTAGGCACCCTCTTGCCTAAAGCTTGTTGTGTAGTATAATAGATCTGGACTCAGAAACAAGGTTTGGCCACAGGTAAGGAATTTCATCTCTTTGATTCTTTGGTTGTGAACTCCCAGTGGGTAGACCCAGTCTAAACATCTTTTTTGTCCCCACAATAACTCTCCCATAAAAAGAATAGGATTTAGACTCTAATAGGCTTATTGAAGAGCAATAGAAATATCATGTATGATCTGCTTCGTGTTATGACTTATTATAATTACTCATTATAAATGCTCACTATATATAAATACTCATTATAAATATAAGCACTCTTTTATGCTGAGCCCAGGCATAGCTACTCCAATGCTTTTCAACATAATGATCCTGGCAAAGGATAAGGTTTGGCAAGCAAGTCGAGACCCATTTTCCACCCATGATTCCAAGTCTTTACTTTATTCAGATTCAGATTCTGAGACCCAGGGAGGCTAAACGCATATCAGATGCAAGAGAAATACATTTTAACTCTAAAATTATATTGACATGTCAGCATAGTTCTCTCTTTAGGTATATATACATGTATGCACACATATATATTTAAAATTAGAGAATTTGTTTGGGGTAGGCAGCTGGGCAGTCATCTAATCCAATATTTTCATTTTATGGACAAGAAAAATTAAATCCAGTTTCTGAAAACAGGAGTATGTATACAAGTTCTATGGAGGAACTGAAGAAAAACATTTAAAATGCTTACTTGTTTTCATTTTTAGTTATTAGTAGATCCTTTTTTTGTGACTCACCACCGCTAGATACAATTTTTGGACCTTTATTTTGATGATTAACACACCTACCTACTTTATTTTTCACTTTTGGAAGTTGGAGAATGGAAAAGTTAGTCTGTCAACTGTCACAGAAAATAGAGGGAATGAGAAGCCCACAAATGACTTTTGACTTATCTTCAAATTTGCCATAGTTCAAGTCTGGTGAAGTGAGATTGTTTAAGGCCATACTGAAGTTCTGTCCTTTATAGTACCACATAGGGGAAAGAAAACAGAAGATGGTAGACAAATATAAAACTTCTGGGATTTACTTTAGCAGTTCATTTTTGGCAGAGACGATGAGATTGCAGAATCTATGAAACCCTGTTTTACTTTCTGTAATCTGTCTACCTGCTGATTTTTTAACATAAGTGGTATAACAGTGATTGCCGTAGATTTCTCATTGATTGTAAAAATGAAAGTGTTTGAAATAAGGAGCAGAGTAGCGGATTTGTTTGGTTACATTTTGCAGGGACAGTCCATTCCCGAGGTATGTGCTCCAGATGTTGGAGCACGAAGGCAGAGCTTTTCAGAAGCCTGAGGTCGAGATTTTTCTTGCAGTTTTGTCCACTTCATTATTTGTATGCCATATGTTTTCTCGAATTCACCCCTCTGCTATATCAATTAAAGCCTCACATTCTCTTATTTTTTGTTGTCGTTGTTAAATTGTGATGGTCTCCGTCTTGAAATATTTTCATTTAAATGTTTATTGCTCATGACACACAGCTCCTGAGCCGTACCCACCAGAGGGAGGGAGGAGAACCAGGACATCAATCTTACCAGCTGGGTTTACAGCTTCTTTGTCTGGTCTGATTTTATGAGAAGAAAGCGCGTGGTGGTGGAAGAGAGAAATTGCTAGGGGGTAAACGTGTCCTTTGAAATGCCATTCTTGGCTTCCTGACAAGGCAGAAAGAAAAAGCTTATGGTTGATTTGTTCAAGTGCCGTGATGAAAAAGAAGCCAGGGCTGACTTTTTGGCAGGGAGCGGAATTTTCCCTTCTCACGTAGAGGTGAACTTTCACGGAAGGCACCCTCCCTCTGTGTGCAGGAGCATCACACATCTGCTCAGCTAAACGGAGGGTTTGATTGTGAGTGGTGCCACCTCAGAGAGGATTAACCTGGCTGCAGGTAAGACCAGACAGACACAGGGTCTTCTGCAGGATTTCATTGGCCAAATAGTTTGATTCATCGTTAACTCCTCATCTTGAATATCAGTCCTAATTCCAAGTGTCTAGTCTGCCCTCTCTTTATTGATAGTGACCTTAACCATCAACCAGCTCAGTACTTACCTGCCTCGGGCAGAAAGGAGGGGCAGTATCTTGGGGTTAAAGAAGATGCACTTTGAATTTGGATTGCCTGAGTTCAGTGTTGCTTTTGTTGTCTGCCAGTTATGTGAGATGAGCAAATTTCTTATTTCTCGGTTTCCCTATCTATAAAATGGTCACAAACCTAGTATGCATCTCATAGGATTTTGAGGTTTCAGGAAGATCATCTATATACAGACATTTGCACAGTGTCTGACCCATTTTGAATGCTCAATACCTATTGCCTTTATTTTTAAGACATATTGACACGTGTTAAGAATACCATCTATGCACCAAAGACACAACCAAACAACCCAGACCATCTCACAACTTCTAGACCTAAAGGATATTACACTACAAAGGCAGAAGGGGAATCTCTGGTAGGATGCTGGATGTTTACTACTCTTTTATATTCTTTCTCCTCTCCGTAGGATGTGTGTACTCCCTACTCACAATGGTGAGATGCAGCCTGGTGTCTTCTGTGCAGGAGGCACTCTCGGCTCTGGAAGACTGAGTAAGCCAAGGGTCGAACCCACATATAAGCAAGCATATTTATGCTTGCTTAGGGTTAACTTTGATGGGATCTTGTAGGGTGAGAGGGATGAAGGGAGCCAGGAGGTTTCACAGAGACTGGAGCAGGGACCCTGTCAGGAATATTGTGAATTCAATGCAAACAGCACTTTGGTTTTATATCTTGGAGATTGTATTGTGATGGAAGCATTGTAGATAGGTGTCAAAATCACATCTGATCACATGATGTGGAAATTCGGTAGTTTTCTGATAAATATGGCCTCTTAAAAATTAGAAAATTTATCCGGGCTCGGTGGCTCAGCCTGTAATCCCGCGCCTTTGGGAGGCTGAGGTGAGTGGATTGCCTGAGCCCGCGGGTTCGAGACCCACCTGGGCAGCGAGACCTCATCTCTACAATAAATCAAAAAATCAGCCGGGCATCGTAGTGCATGCCTGTAATTCCGGCTACTCGGAAGGCTGAGGCTGAAGGATTGCCGGAGCCCAGCAGGTCGAGGCTGCTTTGGCCGGGAGCGGCCACTGCACTCCAGTCTGGGCGACAGAGTGAGACTCCAACTCAAAAAAAGAAAAATAAAAAAATTAGAAAATTTGAGGTAGTTTGACTATCCACATTTCCACAGTGTTCCTTAAAAGTGATTTCTCTGAAGGCACACACATTTTGCTGAGGGATAAACTGGAGTATAGAGTCTTGTTGGACATGTCTCATTAGTTAATGCAATACATACTTATTGTACATGCGTAATGTGTCAGAAAACACAACAGGTATTGGGCCATGCAGAAGTAAACCAGAAAAATATAGGCCTTGCCCTCACAGAGCTCCCAGCCTCTCATTTCCTCATAGGCAAGCACGATTTGGGAATTTGTCTACAAGATGGTCAATATCACTTCTTCTCCCCCTTTACTCAATTGTCATTGCTTTAACCAACAAAATATGAGGGAAGTGATGTTATGCCAGTTGAGGTCCTGGCCCTTTAAAGGACTAATGGTTTCTGTTTTCTTCATCTCTGCTTCTCTGTATCTGTGGCCAGTCATATAAGAAGTCTAACAACTCTGAGGCTTCCATGTTATGAGAAAGTCACTTGAAAAGTCCATGTGGAGAAGAACTGAGAAATCTTAACGAATGGCCAGAATCTATGCCACAAACGTTATGGCCCCAGCAAGGTTATCTCAGTCTGAGTCATTTTTCTGTGTTCTCACTAATTTCTTGACCCACAGAATCACAAGCATAATAAAATGGTTGTTGTTTTGTGCTACACATTTTGAGGTGGTTTGTTAGGCAGCTGTAGATGGTTGGAACATTCAGTGTCTGGTCCATCTTTGATTTTGCAGAGCAGGGGATCCTGACTCCTGGAGCACAGGGCTGTGGCCTGTTAGGAAATGGGCAGCACAGCAGAAGGCGAGTGGTAGGCAAGTGAGCAAAGTTTCACCTGTAAATTCAGGGGCTTCTCATCACTTGCATTACTGCCTGAGCTCCATTTTTTGTCAGATCAACAGTGGCATTAGATTCTGGTAGAAGCATGAACCCTATTGTGAGCTATACATGTGAGGGATCTAGGTTGCATGTTCCTTATGAGAATTTAATTAATGCCTGATGATCTGAGGTGGAGTTGAGGCAGTGATGCTATATATTTAATTATATATTACAATGTAATAATAATAGAAATAAAGGGCACAATAAATGTAATGTACTTCATGAAACCATTCTCTCCCTGACCCCCATTGGCCTGTGGAATAGTTGACTTCCATGAAACCGGTCCCTGATGCCATAAAGTTTGGGGACCACTGCTCTAGAGCCTAGTCCAATAATTAACACATAGCAAGTTCTCAATAAATGTGCTTTAAACTTTAATAAGCCGTCATGTCTCACTCTTTCCTCCCATGTGCACCCCTGCATTTGGGGACTCCCATATTTGTAATGAGGAGGAATCTGACCCAAACTTTCCAGAGAAAAAGTGACGCAGAGGCAGAAATTAGGGCATATGGTATAGGGTTTAGGATGATTCTACAGGATCTGATCTCCCCGGACTACCCCAAAGACAATCTCCCTCTCCACCTCTCTAACCACTATTCACACCTGTCAGTTTTAAAATCATCTCAGCCTTTCCATATGGATTTCTGCATATGTAAAATGTGAGGTTGAGGATGCCTTGCCTCGGTACTAAGGAAGCTCTGTGTCTTCTGTCAGAACTCTGTCATGTGTGATTCTTCCAACCATCCTCATAGACCCAGTTTTGACCTGATCCTTGGACTTGGATTTGGCTGACTCTCAAACTCTTCAACTTTGACTCTTGATGCATCACTTGCGATGACCTTCATCAAGCCCACGCTGAGCCAATTGATTTCTCTGCTTCCTCTGATTCTTCTGAGTTAGACTTTCTTAGTTCCCAATACTCCCTCATGTTCTGTGCAGAGACCTGGTCCTCTCATGAAATCCGCTGTCACTTCCCATAGGAATTGTTCTGCATTGAGAAAGACTCAATTCAGGAGAATCTTGCCTTATTTCTCTTATTCTCATTTTCCTCCCCACAAATGGGACTTTTCTGCATTTCCTTCCCCATGGTATAAACAATGAGTTCATGATCACGTCAGGTGCAACTACTTTACCCTTCTTGCAAGATTACTAAGTAGCTATTCTGTTAAATTCATGCTATCCAGGTGTTAACAGTTTATAAAAGCTGAATGCATCACTACTCTACTCCCCCGCTTCTGGACTCTTCTACTTGCCCTAAGCTTCTGCCATCTTTTTAGCTTCCCTTTATTGTCAAACTTCTTGTGTCATGTATGTCCTTTTCTTTTCCTACCTCATTTACACAATTACTCCTCAATCCTCATCAGACTGGTTCTCCACCCACCACTCTACTGCCACACTATATGGCACAGGCAGCAAGAGGGATAGTACCATAAGAATCAAGACAGCAAGAACCTCAGGAAGAAGAGGTTGTCTGCATTGCCAAGTGCTACAGGGAAGAGGCACAAGAAAGTTCATATTGAAGAATCACCATGGAATTTGATAAGTTAGGAGGCCTGGCTTTTCTGTGATTGTTTTAGCCTTTCCTGCATACTTGACACCTCATGTTGGCAAGACAGCTACTGCAGCTCAGGACATCCTGTCCCTTCAAGGCAGGGAACAGAGGTGTCACCTACTTCCTTCCCTTGCTATTTCTCCTCCTGGTGCCTCCAATTCTAATTTGATTCCAAGGAGTCATATGGTCTTTGAAAGTGAATAGGTTATTGGAGAAGAGGGATGAGTTCTAAAGAAATAGAATCTCACAAACTAGTCCTAGTTCCTTCAGAAAAGTCTTGTGGTTTCTTGAAAACAAAATAGTCCAGCTCTGCTGTAGTAAAGAGTGGAAGGACATGTACAGTTGAACAGACAAAGACAGTTGAGAATGCCTGGTGAAGTGTTTCTCCTTTCAGTCTCTCCCCTTTATCCAGATTTGATCTCTCAATGAGCCTGTTCACTCTTATGCCATCTCTTATGACCTCTGCAGAGATGACTAAAACATCAACATCTCTAACTATGATGGAGCTTGGTATTCACATCTTTGACTGTCTGCTGCACTGCCCACTTGGACCTCCTGTGTGCCTCTCAAATCCAACACGAACAAATTGTCTCCTCTCTCCTAGCCAACTAAATTTATACCTTGGGCACATTTTGCGATTCCTTTTTCCCTTTTTACTCTTGTATCCAGTCAGCTTTCTCACCTGATGGAGTCTTCTTCCTAGATGTTTCTTGCCGGAGACCAGCTCCAGCCGGGTTCAGGGTACCCCAAAGGTGCAGACGGCATTGGCGATTGGGGGGAAGAAGAGAGAAAGAAAGAGACTACATTCCAGTCTAGTGCAGAAGCGATGTGTTTTATTGGGAATTACAATGGGTCTTTTATACACAAAGTCAGATGTGGGAGGGGCGTCCCCCACCCACCAGAAACCTTAATCCATGAAAACTTAATCAATGATTGCCTTTAAACCCTTTTCATATGATGATCTTAAAATCCCATAACAAAGGATAACCTAATTCGTGACTGACATATTCTATAAACCTTTTTCATCCTAAGCTGATTGATTTATGCCAAGTTAAACAATTCTATAGAAGCTTAAGTATTTACTTTACAAATGAAAGTGGCCCATCCCAGAATGTTTGGAATGTGGCCAAAGTTCACAGTGGGCTACCTGCAAGTAACCCAGCCGCATTCTTTCAACAAAATGGTTGTCTTCTAAAACTATATTCTACAATTTACACCTTCAATAAATCCTAAGATCATGACCCAGAAGCCTGTGACCAATACTACGGCTCTTAGATGTGACACGAGTTTGAATTATAAGTTGTGTGAAAGCCAAAACTGCAGTTTGTGGAAGAATGGGAGCAATGAGCTTCTAAAGTTAGCTTGTGTTCGTCCCGGTCTCAGAGTTTTTATGTTTTGAGCTCACAGGAGCTTAATCTGGTTAGTGCTGAGTAGAAAGGGGGAGGAAATGGGGTCAATAGCTCCCGAATGCATCCTAGTGGTCTCGGGGTCAACAGCCCTTCCTGATACCTAACGCTCAGTGGGCCTCCGTGGCCGGCTCCCAACAGTTTCTCACATAGGTCTCCTCCATTTCATCACTGATACCATTCTTTTTATTTCATTTTATTTTTGAGTTGGATCTTCACTGTGTCACCCAGGCTGGAGTGCAGTGGCACGCTCATGGCCACCCCAGTGTTGACCTGCTGCGCTCCAGGATTCCTTCTGCCCCAGCCTTCCAAGTAACTGGAACTGCAGTGACATGCTACCTGTCCAGCTAATTTTAAAAATTATTTTATTGTAGAGATAAGGTCTCACCAAGTTGTCCAGGCTTGTCTTGAACCCCTGAACTCAGGCAATCCTCTCACCTTGGCCTCCCAAAGTGCTGGGATTACAGGCTTGAGTACTGCACGCGGCTGTTGCCATTATCTTTGGTGGAGGCCTCATCACTACTCATCTGTTCTATTGCAATGCCTTGCTCCTTGACATGCCATCCTATCCATAACTGTCAGATTTAGGCTCCAAACACACAGCCACCAATGCCTCTACTACCCTGATGGAGCCCCTTCAGTGACATTCTACTCCTTCACTCTCCATTCAGTCAAGATAAAACACTTCACCAGGCATTCTCAACTGTCTTTGTTCAGCTGTACATGTCCTTCCACTCTTCACTACAGCAGAGCTGGACTATTTTGTTTTCAAGCAACCACAAGACTTTTCTGAAGGAACTAGGACTAGTTTGTGAGATTCTATTTCTTTAGAACTCATCCCTCTTCTCCAATAACCTATTCACTTTCAAAGACCATATGAAGTGTACCTCCTATACCTCACCTCACTGGTGCAAGCCGGCTTCCCCAGCTCATTGACTATTGTCTGTTCTTTGTTTGAACTCACATAGCACTTGGTTGTTCATTATGGCAGTGATTACTGGGCTGTGCATTGTAGATATCTAAGCACAGCCGAAAGACCTGCTGGACTCTATCTTCACTGAGCACAGAGGCTATGCACAGGGATAGGACTATGCACAGACAAGAGGAGCTGCCTCAGTATTTGGGAAGTTGAACTGTTGTGACCTCAGCTGAAGCCCAGACTATCCATCAGTCAAATCTCTTACAACAGATTTCTTTCCCGTTCCTCTCTCTACTTCCCTTGGAACCTAGCACACTCATGCCTTGTTGGAACCCATACAATTCTCCATCTGCCCTCTGAGGCAGTGTGCCTATATCCTAGGGTTTCCTTTTCTCTTTGCCTCCTCCAAACTTACCTGTCCTGGGCTCTTTTTCCTCAAAGTCTTACTTCTGACAGCAACTAACCTTAAAGACTACGTGAGTGAAAATGATAATCAATAGACACGAAAAAGAAGGGATTTGCCACTTGCTTGTGGGTTTACTGACTGGTAATGGGCCTAATGGTTTTGGTTTTCCCTCTGACCCAACCTAGGTCAAGACTCTTCCTGTCCTTGCCCGGTTGTCACAGCAGTCCTCAGTGACTCCTCTTGTGTGGTTCACTCTCTTTCTGTCCTGGAATCCTACCTGTTGCTTCCTGACTAAGGTCAACACATGGTTCTGGTCATTTATGTTCACTTGGAATCTCTCTGAGCTTCCTCTTTCTACAAGCTTCATTTCAAATTTCTCAATCTATCGTAAAATCATTCATATTCAGACTCCAAGCTCCCCTTGTGTCCCCCCTGCTCTTAACTCCCATCCTTTGATCAGACATATCCCCACATTCATGATATCCATCCCCATGCCTCCAAATAATGCCCAGGGGTTTTCTTTTTTGTGTGACTTGGATTGTGTTCCACCTTCCTGGGATGCCCTTCTGGTCCTCCCTCTTTATCTGACCGCCACCCCAACCTTGGTGCAGATTCCCTTTTCTCCTTGAAGAATTCCTGGGTCATTTCTCCCTCAACTACCTCTCTGGCCTTTGATTGGCTCTAATCCTTTTCTGCATTACAGTTTTGCAATTAATCATGCACTGGCCTGTGACATTTCTTGTACAGCACTGAGCTGTCATTTATCTCTTGTGTATTGTTTCACGTTTATGTCTTACCTCTTCAAGTTTCCCGAGCATCTCTTCAGCATTTTTTTTTTTAGTCCCCTCAGTGACTTGCTTGCTTGTCATAGTGCCCTATAAATATTTCTGGAATATTAAGGTTTAATCTTCCTCAGGTGAGTGTTGCATTTCTTTCATAACAGTGCTCTCTCAGGTTCTAAGCCAATGAATGGGGAGGCAGTTGGGAGTATATTTTGGCATGCGGGGAACTTCGGGTGTCCCTTAAGTCATCTTATAACCATGACTGTCTCATCTTGAGGATCACTGTGTACCAGGTTCTGTGTTAAACCCTCTAAAATATTATTTTTAAAAATCCTTACCGTGGTCTTATGGGGGTAATTACTGCTATGATTCCGATTTTACAGATTTGGAAAATTTCAGGTATAGAGAAATTAAATAATTTTCCTGAGACCTATAGCTCGTATATGTGGTGTGTTAGGATTTCAAATCCCATGGTCTGACTCCAAAATGTAAAATTTTAGACACTTTTCATAGCATACCCTGACCACATATATAAAAAAACTGGCCGGGCTCGGTGGCTCAGCTTGTAATCCCAGCACTTTGGGAGGCTGAGGGAAGTGGATTGCCTGAGCCTGCGGGTTCGAGACCAGCCCGGGCAACTTGGCGAGACCTCATCTCTACAATAAAACAAAAATTTGTCAGACGTGAAGCATGTGCCTGTAGTTTCACCTTCTTGGAAGGCTGAGGCAGAAGAATCGCTAGAGCCCAGCAGGTCAATGCTGGGATGGCCGTGAGTGTGCCACTGCACTCCAGCCTGGGCGAGAGTGAGACTCCAACTCACCCCCCCCCGAAAAAAAACCTGCCCTTATATTTGCACACTGTTATTCCATTTACAAACTACTTTCATACATGGCATTTTATTTAACTAACTCAACACTCCTATGAAAAAATTGGGACACTTACTTTATCCCTATTCTTATTATTTACATTTTGGATCTCATCCTCACCTATAATCTCAGGTATTTTATGTTGCTGATAAAATGTTATTCAAGTATTATGCAAATGCATTTTCATTGTAAAAAAAAATTCCAGGGAACCAAAAAAACATAAGATAAAGAGAAAATTTCATCCTTAATGTACCCCAACCATATTCCCTTCCCTGGAGATAATTACTGCTATATCCATCTGATAAGTAAATATCCTTTCACATCTATCTCTAAACATGGACTTATATTTGTATATACAGATTAGGGATCTAATCTGAAACTCAACATGCTCCAAACTCCAAAATGGGAAACATTCTTAATGTTGACATGAAGTCACAAGTGAAAAATTCCACCTGACCTCATGTGACAGGTCATGTGTTTTGTGCACAAAATTTTAAAAATATTATATAAAATTATATTCAGGCTTTCTGTATAGGTATATATGAAATATACATAAACTGCATGTTTAGACTTAGGTCCTGTCCTTAACATATCTCATTATAAATTTGCAAATATTCTATAATCTGAAAAAATTCAAATCTGCAATACTTCTTATCTCAAGCTTTTTGGGTAAGGGACTCTTTTGTATATATCTATATTATACACACATGTATTCATATATATTTATCCATAAATATGGGAATATACAGTTTGCTTTTCTACATGAAATTTGCTTTTTCTATGAATGGGAAGATCTTGTCAGTTTTGGTTTTGTGATTTGCTCTTTTCCCCTTTGTAGTAGTCAGTGTGTCTTGGAAATTTTTCCATGCCAGCACCAAGAACTCTCCCTCATTCTTTATCCTGATACCAGAATGTTCCCTGTATTGGCTGTGCCATGGTTTACTTAATCTTTTCCCTGTTTTTGAATGCCAAACAGTCTTATCTGAATTGATAACCTCATTTTCAAATGAGGATAGTGCGGCTTGACAGAGGATCTGTGTATTACGTCAATCACACACCTGGTAAGTAGGGTGGAGTGTTTCTGAGCCAGGTGTCAGGATTCTCCCACCCTGTTCATTTCCCAAAGTTGCCCTATGACTGAGAAAGGCTGTGGCTGGGCCCACTCTGTGGGATTCCACAATGAACCTGAAATCAGCTGAAACGATTCCTTTGGCAATACTAATTGGTGTCAAGATTACACATCAAAAGACTTCTAACCAAATAGCGCCAGCAACATAGATGTAGTTTTATTAAAAACAAAAACAAAAGCAAAACAAAACCCTCAGAAGCTTTTCTTTCTAAAATGTTGTTTTACAAGCATCCATGATTTCTTAGAAGGAAATGATCTTGATTTTGTTTGGGAGTCTGTGTCTTAGGTAAAAGAGGGACAACAAAGCTAATCCCTTGGGCTTTATACTCTTCTAAAGATCACAGTGGGAATTATCATGCCACATTAGGGTGGTTCCAGAGAATCATCAAAGTCTTTTTTCCCCCTCAGTTTGGAATGGGGGTGTATTTGCAACAGTGCTCATGTTTGAAAGTGTAGCACATATGTTAACACGGGTAAAAGGCAATGTGATCACATAATGAGGCATTAAAACCTCCGAAAGATCAAATAAAAGCTCAGCATATCTGTATTTTCTGGGGACTGGCAGGAAAGAATCGCAGCCAGAATGTAGTTTGTGACAGTCTTCGTTGTGTAACTACTTAAATGAGTGCAAAAGACATATTGCATTGTGCAGAAATGCTCTCTGATTTCCTTTAGGTATGGAGTAAGCCTTGGACGGTCAAAGCATAGTTTGTCAGCTGTTCCAGATACTAATCAAGGTCAACCAAAGGTGAGTGTTGGTTGGCAGCAGAAGATTTTCCCCTTGACCTTTTTGGTACAAACACACCAGAAGGAGGAAATTCTGTTGTAGGAAAAGAATAACATCATTTTCTCTTGTTTCTTTCAAAGGAAAAGAATATTTATATAGACTAAAATGTTAATTTTCTCTAAAATCAAAGCCACTGCAGACTGCTTAGTAAAATTCATGTGTATATGATTAATACTGGATGCCCTCTGGCCCTGGTAGAACCTTGTTTTTTGAAAAACATATGGAACTCATTCATGCTTGTATTACACATACCTGTGTGTTCATATAGATGTTTGACTCTGTGTTCAGTGAAATGTCATAATTTCTTTTGCAACAGATTTGGAAGAGAAAATTCTGCTTAGAGCAGAACGTTATAAATGAGAAAGGAAATGAAAATGTGTGAGTGAATCAAGAATCAGGACAGTGACCTGTGTATCTGGAAAGCAATTTCCATATTGGATAGAAAACTTTTAATAAAACTAAAAGGCAAAGGGCAAATGTTAGAAATGGGATTTTGCCATTGATTATATGATGCTCTCTGGGTCTGGACTGCCAGTTTGAAGCTCTGTTGGTGAATGCTTGCTTTAGTACCAGAATCTAATAGGGGAAATTCATGTATGTTTAGCAGCTACCAGTATTGTTAGTTCATTGGCTTACAAATATAATCAAAAGGATATGTTTGCTTTTGGGGAGGTACAAATACCAGTTTCTCTTGCTTCCAGCAGAAAATAAAATAAAGTTCTTTTGCAGATGCTAAAATGAATAATTGTAGGAAATCAGATAAAAAGTACAAAATTTTCAGAAATTAAAGTATTTTTATAGTAACTTCCTTGGTTTCAAAAATAAATAAAATTATTTTTACTCTTAGGGAATTGTCTGATTACAGAGAGTGTGTAATCACATAATTCAGGCCATGAAGCCTTCTTATTAACTCAATAAAAACCTATTGATATTGAAATAATTAAGTGACCACTGGCAATTAACTGTCCTGTTAGTTTAGAACATTATGACTGCACTGAGGTCTGGGCCTCGACCAGCAGCAGTGGACAGATGGGAAACTGGGGCAGTGAGAACAAGAAAGGGACCTGGGAAGTGATAGCAATCTTCTTCTTCCTCCTCCTTCTCCTTCTCTTCTTCATTCTCACTCTCCTGAGCTTTATGCTGCTAAAATCAATACCCACCGCTTGGTTCTTACTTTTCTTTTCCGGTCACTCTTTATCAATCTCTGTTGCTCGTTCCTTCACAAGTTTCTGATCTCCAGAAACTTGAAGGCCTCATGCATCATTCCTGGACCGTTTCTCTTTCTATCCATACACGCTCCCTAGGTGATCTTAGCTAGTCACATGGCTTTTATACCATCTGTCTGCTGATGGCTTCCAAATATATCCTCCAACTTGGACATCTCCCCTGAAGTACAGATCCACATATCCAATTGTCTACTTGATTATTTTAGTTGGCTCAATAAACATCTCAAACTTGATATTTTCAGCTCTGAGCTTCTGATAATCTTTATTCACCAACTCTATCAGAAACTTCCTCATCTTGGTTAATGCAATCTCACTGTAAAATCTTGGCAATATCCTTTTTAAAGCTTTATTTTTAATTGACAAATAATAATTGTACAGAGTATTTATGGGGCAAAATGTGATGTTTTGATATATTTATACATTGTAGGATAAGTAAATCAAGCTAATTAGGCATATCTATCACCTCAGATATTTATTATTTCGTTGTAGTTAGAAGATTTAAAATCTTCTTTTAGCTATTTTGAGATATACAATACATTATTATTAACGACAGTCACTGTGCTTTCCCACAGAATCCCCAGGATTTATTCCTCTTATTTAACTGAATCTTCGTAATCATTGATCAAGGTCTTCCCTTTCTGACCCTCACCCTCAATCTCCACCTCTAGTAACCACCACTCTATTTCTATGAGTTCAATATTTGTAGGTTCCATATATAAGTGAGATCATATGATTTTTGTGTTCCTGTGCCTTGCTTATTTCACTTAATGTAATGTTTTCTATGTTCATCTATGCATTTTGTCACAAATAATAGACATGATAGACTTTCTTTTTTCTCCCCTCCATCTTTTTTTTTGAGGTGTGGTCTCACTGTCTATGAGTGCAGTGGCATGATCATAGCTCACCACAGCTTCGACTTGCTAGTCTCAAGCAATCCTTTTGCCTAGTTCATAGTTTTAGATTTTACCATTTTAATCTGATGTATTTTGAGTTGATTCTTATATAAGGGATAAGGGTCCACTTTCATTCTTCTGTACATGGATATTTAGTTTTCCCAATAGCATTTATTAAAGAGACTGCTCTTTTCCTATTGTATGTTCATGGCACACATGCCAAAAATTAATTGACTTTAGATGTGTGGGTTTATTTCTGTGCTCTCTATCCTATTCTGTTGGTCAATGTGTCTGTTTTTATGCTAGTTCCAATCTGTTTTGATTACTATATCTTTGTAATATATTTTGAAATCTGGTATGCAATACCTCCAGTTTTGAACTTTTTGATCAAAATTGCTTTGGTTAAATTTATCCCTAAGTATTTTATTTTTGCCTGATGCTATTGTAAATGGGATTGTTTTCTTTATTTTTCAACAGTTCATTTTTCAATATAGAAATGCTACTAAGTTTTGTAACTTGATTTTGAATCCTGCAGTTTTACTGAATTTGTTCGTGAGTTCTATTGTTGAGACTAGGATTTTCTCTATATAAAATTACGTCTTCAGCAAACAGAGACAATTTCATTTTATTTTTCCCTATTTGGATACTTTTAAATTTCTTTTTTTTTCCCTGAATTTCTCTGGCTAGAACTTCCGGTACTGTGTTGAACAGAATTAATGAGAGGGGATATCTTTGTCTTGTTCCCAACCTTAGAGGAAAAGCTTTCAACTTTTCACCATTGAGTATGATGCTAGCTGTGAGGTTGTTATATATGGCCTTTATTATGTTAAGAAATGTTCTTTCTATGACTAATTTGTTTACAGTTTTATAATGACAGGATGTTAAATTTTGTCAAGTGCTTTTTCTGCATCCATTGAGATGATCATATGGTTTTTGTCCTTCATTCTGTTAAAAATTTATTGATTTGTGTATGTCAAACCAACCTTGTATCCCAGAGATAAATTCCACTTGATTATGGTAAGATTCTTTCAGTGCATTGCTGAATATGTTTTACTAGTAATTTGTTGAGAATTTTTGCATCTACGTTAATGTAATATTGGCCTGTAATTGTCTTTGTTTGGCTTTGGTATCAGGGTAATTGCTGCCCTTGTAAATGGAAGTATTCCTTTCCCTTCAATTTTTTTTGAAATGTTTGAGAAGGATTAATACTAGTTTTTTAAAACGTTTGGTAGAATTCACCTGTGAAACCATCTAGTTCTGGGCTTTTCTTTGATGGTAGGCTTTTAATTACTGATTTAACCTCGTTGCTTGTTATTGGTCTGTTCAGATTTCCAATTTCTTCATGATTTAATCTTGGCAACTTATACGTTTCTAAGAATGTATCCATTTCTTTTAGGTTGTCCAATTTGTTGGTGCATAATTATTCACATAAATCTTTTATGATATTTTGTATTTCTGTGTTATCAGTTATTTTATCTCTTTCATTTCTTACTTTGAGTATTGTCTCTCTCTTTTAAAAAAATTTAGTCTAGCTAAGAATCCTCAATTTTGTTTAGCTTATCAAAAACCAGCTTTAGTTTTATTGATCTTTTTTGTTGTTTTTCTAGTCTCTGTTTTATTTATTTCTGCTCTTTGTTACTTTTTTTCCTTCTGCTAACTTTGGACTTTGTTTATTCTTTTTTTTCTAGTTCCTTAAAATATAATATTAGATTGTTTGAGATCTTTCTTCTTCTTTTCTTTTTTTTTGAGTTGGAGACTCACTCTGTCATCCGGACTGGAGTGCAGTGGCCATTCCTGGGCACCGCAGCCTCAACTTGCTGGGTTCTGGTTATCCTTCCCCCTCAGCCTTCCAAGTAGCTGGAACTACAGGCGCGCACAACCACACCCGGCTAATTTGTTGAGGTCTCGCCAAGTTGCCTGGGTGGGTCTCAAAACCTCAGCCTCCCAAAGCGCGGGATTATAGGCTGAGCCACCGAGCCTGGCTTCTTTCTTCTTTTTTTGATGTAGGCATCTATGATTATAAACTTCTCGCTTAAAACTGTATTTGTTGCATCCCATAAGTTTTAGTATGTTATGCTTCCATTTTTGTTTGTCACAAAATATTTAAAAATTTATCCTTTAATTTCTTCTTTGACCCAATAGTTGTTAGAAGTCTTGACACTATCCTTGGCCTTTCTCTTTCTCTCACAACCTTTATCCAGCACATCAACATATCCTAATGCTTTCTCCTCCTCAACTGTCACCATCTTGGTCTAAACCACCATCATATTTTGCCTTTTCACTGGTCCTCTTGCCTTTGCCCTTGCCCTTCTGCAGTCTATTCTCAACCCAATAGCTGTCATGATCTCCTGGAATCATATGCCACATGGTTTTCCATTTCATTCAGAGTGTAAGTCAAAGTCCTCAGTAGACCGTAAAGGCCAACACAATCTAGTTTCATGTTACTTCTTTTTTTTTATTTTAAAGATGTGGGGTACAATTCAGGGCCATGTTATTTCTTAAACTTTATCTCCTGCTACTCTCCTCCTTCCCCTTCTCTCTGCTCCAGCCACAGTGACCTCCTTGGGTTTCTAGAACCTACCAGACTTACATATTTGAGGGAATTTTCATTTTCACCTCTTCCCGTAATGCTCTAGTTTGGTGCATCATGATTCACTCTAACTTCCTTTACGTCTCCTGGTCCCTTATCTACCCTTCTTCTGACATCATTTATCAGACTGTCTGAGTTTGAATCTTTACCCTTCCCCTTAGTAGTTATGTGACATTGGGCAAGAAACTAAAATGCTTTAGTTTCTCCATCTTTTAAATGGTGATGATAATAACAGCATCAGGTTGGATTATTTTAGATTTTTCATATCTGTAAGTCAAAATGGTGGAATATTGATGGATTTCTTGTGGTTCAATCTAATACCTACCTCATGGAGATGTGATAAAGACCAAATGAGGTAATGTGCGCATTGCATTCTGTAGGGTCTAGCCCATTGTAAACTTCAAAAATTGTCAGTGATTGATATTGCTAAACAAAGTCTCCTGAGGGTCACACAAGGCCTTCTGAAACCTGGCCTAGTTGCCTGTCTCCTTTCACGTTCCTTTGTGCTTCACACTTCAAACACCACTTTCTGACAGTGAAGAATGTATTGCAGTTTCCTAAACCCATCTGACTTTTTTTTTTATGTCCGCTTGCTTTTGATTGTACTAATTCCTCTTTCTGGAACTCTCCCTTCTCTGATTCTTAACATTTATCACAGTTACCCCTTTCCTTGTCCTCCTCTGTGTAGTTGTCTCCATCCTTGCCCAGTCTGTGCTACCTTTCTTTATGCTGTTTCTGAATTTGAACAAACTCATTGTGTGCATTACAATGATTGATTTACATGCTTGCCTTCTTACTTGACCCTGACTTCCTCAAGTACAAAGGTGGCATTTTATTCATTTGTATCTTCAACATTTTGCACAGTCAGACAGGAATAGCTCTCAATAAATATCTGGTGAATGAATGAGTGAACAAGTGAATGGACAAGTTGAGAACGTGATGACTCTGTTTTAAGACAGCTCTCATAAACCAGTAGGTAAAGATAAGGTAAAGATTAAGAAAACATACAAACCACTGAGGCATGATGAAATGAACACATTTTAAGGATCAAGTTAAATAGGATGTAGGGATAAAACAGAACAGGGAGAGAAAGCAGCACTGGAAAGCAGAGATACTGAAATGAATTGCATTTGAGAGGATGGCTGCTTGCCTTTTGGCCTCGTTGTGGTTCCTGATGGTGTGGCTGGCTTTTGTCCTATGAATGACTGTAGGAAGGAATTTCCTGCCAGAGGGTAAGCTAGAGGCCTGTGGGCTGCACCCAGATTCTGAGTGATATGCTACTGAAGCCCCAGGATGGGGAGCAGGTTCCAACAACTGTCTTTTTAGATGCTCCAGGCTACACTAGCCTGAGAACAGAATCTCAAATGATTTTTAATTCAGATGAAGTCATGGAGGAAAATCCCCTTGCACAATGGAGCATTCTGACCTGGCATCAAGGCTATGGCTTAGGGCTGGAGGCAAATCTGGGAAGGTCCTGCTGGGGCTTTTTGAAATGATCCAACTTGGGTCCTTCTACTACAGACCATTGCCTTCTAGTCAGATGTGAAAAGTGCTGGTCTGGAAAGAAGTCTGTTTGTGTGATAGCTACATTTTCCTTCAGTCCCTAGGAATGAAGTGAACTGACCGTTATAGGAAAGGTAAAGTTAAATGGTGCTAATATCTTGCTCAGTTAGATTCTTTTCCCTGCTAGCATGTTTCACAACCAAAACACATTGGTTTCTCTTATAACCAGGTTATCTGTCTGGTTATGTATATTTCTTCTGGTGCCTAGTACAGTACCTAGCAAATGGACAGTGTGCAGTGAATTACACCGCCAAGGCTAGATCTTTACAAGTACAGAAAAACTGGCCAAGGAGTGAGGAATTCAGCTGGTCCATCTTGCTAAGATCTATCTTGGATTACAAGACTGAAAGGGCAAGATATTTGTAATTTTGTTTCAAAGCTTAGCTATGGAATACAGGACCAGCCAAAATTTTCCAGTCTGGTCTGACTTCATGGCCCTTAAAATAAGTGTTATTACTAGCAAGGGGATGAGAGTAACTTTGTACCACACTGGCAGTTTGAAAAATGGTTAAGTGCATGGATTTTTGGAGCCAAAATCTCTGCTTACAAATCTTGTCTCTGATACAATCTAACCAAATAATAGAGCATTCTTCTGTGCCTAAGTTTCCTATTTGTAGGATGGCAATAATAGTAGTATCTATATCTTTGGATTAAATTGATAACATATGTAAGGTGTTGGGATAGTATTTTTCAACGAATTAATGTGAACTAATAACACTGGGCTTGATTTCAACAGAACAGAGAATATGAACTGGTTGTGTGAGATCATGCTCCCTTTGTGTGGGTACAAATGGGTCAAACTCAGTGTGAGACCTTAAATGGGTCAGATCCTAAGAAGAAAATCCTAGTCTGGTTCTCTAAGAATGGAGGCTCCTGATAGGGAGGAGTAAGCCAGGAGTCGGTAGGCTTTTGTCTGAGGCTGACCTGTAAGATAACATATGTTAAGCAGTGGTAAGAGGGCAGAGAGAATGACTGAACTTTTCTTTCCTCGAGACTCTGCCAGGCTTTGTGAAGATTTTCTGGCTCTCCTTTGAGTACTCATAAAGAGGTTCTTCTCATATATACAGGACTTTACACTTTCTAAACAATCCTGTGTGGTGAGCTTCCCAAGGTAACTCTTAGCTCTCCGTTGCCTGGGAAGGAGGATTTTATCCCAACAGAGAAGAGAAGGCAGTGAGTCCTATAGATGCCTGAGAGACATAAGTGAAGAGGGCCTTGGGGCTTAATTCTGGTGTCCAGTTACGCTGTGAAATGCCTAAACCCTGGTTGCCTTTGTATTCTCCACTAAAGGTCCATCCATGCAACATGCCTGCAGCTAAGATCATTTCCCGGGGGAAAACAACAGTCTCCAAGAAGAAGAAAACTCATAGTCTTCCATATCATTAGTGATGCTCAATCCTTGCCTTCTGAAATAAATGGTTCTTGGGGCTTCAACTTGAGGTCACTGATCCCTCTATTCTTTGGATCTGTATATTAACCAGTTTTCCTATTGTGGCCACCAGAGGTAAGGAACACTGGAAAGGGGTTATGGGAAGAGGGGAGCTCAGCCAGGCCCATGCAATCACAGTGGAAAGGAGAAGGGGCAGCTCAACTTGCACGTGCTGAAGGAGTTGCAGGTAGTGAACATTTGTCAACAGTGTGAACATTGGCAGTAGCTGGAAAAGGTCTCCCTGCTGGTCTCAATCCCCATGAAAAAAGGATTGAGGGTATCAATAAGCTCACAAGATATTATTATTTATCGGAGTGACCTTTGTTGCTAAGTAACAGCATGATTTTCAGACTGTATTAAAAAATTATAATTGGCATGCGCTTTAAATAATGTGCTCCAGCATCGGAGACATTAAGCTCCATGGCGGGGATGTAAATTAGCCAGAAAGGTTCATGGGGGGGTCAGCACAATTGTCAGATAATGCTGAACCAAGTCAAATTAATTTCTAATAAATTTATAAAAGGTAGGCAGTAGAGAACCACCAAGCTCCTGAAAACTGTAAGAACCTCAAAGCTTGGGTGTCAGCCTAGAAATATGGGGCCTCACCCGTGCCAAAAAGCATTAAAACCAGTAGTTGGAATTCAAGGAAGGGCATTTTTGAAGTTCAGACTTAATCTCACTCCAAGTCCTATTTTTTTGACTTTGCTGGGCAGAAAATTAAGTAATGACAGAGGGGCCAGAGAGGATCGCCTACCCCCGGGCTACCTGCCTAAATGTTATCCCTGAATTTTAACCAGGGTAAGAATACGTTCAAGTGTCAGCAACAGGTTAAGTGTTGATCTGATCATTAAGCTAGACCTAATTCCTTCTCAGCAGGCCGGAAATCTAAATAAGCCAGGCAGGCAGAACACCAGGTAAATTAAGATACATCTTATCCTTTCACCCCACTGTGAAATGGAATCTTAATGTACAGCGGCCCTGTGGGGAGAAGAGTAAACTCTGGCTACAGATTGGAGTGGAGGGGTGAGAGAGAAGTTGCAACCAGAGTGGCTTCGAGTGGGCCTTGATGCCATTCCCCAGGTTGTGGACATGTGAAGGGCAGAAAACATATCTACTAGTTAATTATTGGGAACTTCTGAAACTAGGAAAGACAAAGCTGAGGCTTCTGTGGCTGACTGGGGCTTTTTAAGAAGTTTTAACATCTTGCTTGGTACCAGGCTGTCCAAGGTACTGGAGACTATTCTGCAGTGGTGCTGAGTGCAGAGTAAGAGATTTGAGTGGAGGTTAATTTAGGTCCACTCCTGGACCTTTCTAGGAACTTCTGCTCCTTCTGCTCCCTGGGATGAGCTCTGGGATTGAGGACTCTGAGGAGGAGCTGCTTTTCTGTCTGTAGTAGATGCTGTGACTACTCACCAATATCTTCTTGAGCCCATAGGCAGATGACATTTCTGGCATTTAGGAGTGCTATCTAACTCACACTGGAGACAGGAAGCTACATGACAGCATGATGTCCTTGTGATAGGATTTTGAGCATTGTAGAAGGCAATGGGAGACATTATTATTAAGTACTAATAAGTATGGATGATTTATTACTCTGTGACTTCCTTAAATAAGCATGACCTATCTCCCCATCTAATTAATAAGCCCTGAGAGACTTTTTTTTTGGTCAGACAAATCTGTATTCACATACCAGTCTGCCACTAATTTAGCCATTTAATCTTAGGCAAGTTACTTAAAGTCTCCAGGCCTTGATATCTTTCTGGATATGACAGGGATAGTCACAGAGTTATGACAGGGATAGCCTCAGAAGGTTGTGAGGATGAGATGAGTGTAAAAGCAAGTTGCTCAGTGCCTGGCATGTAGCCAGTGCTCAATACATCTTTGTGTGACAACGAGATCAGCAAACTCCTCATTCTGAAGGCTGCACGAGTGGAACACCAGGCAGGACTTGTTTTTTGTGCTCTGTGGAATTTCTAGATCTTTATTGTTAACTCAAGATGCCCAAGAAGGGCTTGGGAAATGTCTACTAGAGTACAGTTCTTTAGAGTTCTGATAGTCAAGGAGAGACTGTTCCTGACAAGGTCCCAGGAGGACAACAGCCCCAATAGGGATAGGAAGATGGCCCAACTCCTAAGAACAAGAACAAGCACTGACTTTGAAAGCAGACAACCTGGTTCAAATCGCAGCTTTGTCACTTTCTAGCAGCACCACCTTGTATAGGTGACACAATTGCTTTACCCCTCAGTCATCTTGTCTGTAAAATGAGGTGATGATTTTTTGTCACAGGATTGTTTTGGAGATACATTACAAAACAATCAAATGACTGAGCTGTTCTGAGACTAATCAGCACATAATTTGATAACAATAGAGGAACAGATCTTTTTTTCTTCCTGGTTTTCATTATGTTGAGGATTTAAGAGGTAGCTAGAGCAAAGGATTGCCAACATTTTATTCTTCAGAATTTCTGAAGAATTTAAAACAATCTACTTTAAACCAAATACATATTTTGTCAAGGTTATAATGATAATATATGCTCATGGCAGAAAATTTGAAAAAAAATACAGAAAAATACCAGGACAAAAATGGAAAAGCAATGACAATAGCATACTATAATTCTACAAACCAGAAATAATACCCAGAGATATCATATTTCTGTGTCCTTCCTTCCATCCTTTCTTTTTTTCAAGAATATTCAGTCTTATACTATGTGTGCCACTTTCTTTAAAATCTAGCTTTTATGAGTTTTTGTTATATGATGAACATACTTTGTTATCATTTTTCACTGAGAATGAAAATGGCTATACAAATATTCTATTGTTTGTATGGACCATTGTATATTTAGCTATTCTCCAAGTGCTGGGTGTATAGGTTGGCTTTTAATTATAAATAATACTATTAAAACATCTGGGCTCTTTTCCCTTTACCTCTCCAGACCTATTTCTTATCTTTTCCTACCCTGCTTTCCGCTTCGGGAGACTCGGACATTTGGTTTACCTCAATTGCTCTTTTGCTCTCTGACTTCCTCTCGGTTTTGGCCTATTTGGGGCCTGGGTAATTGGTTTACCTATTTTCTTGGCGAGCTGCCTGCTTTGACTGAAGGTCGCAGAGCCTCCTAAAACGGTCCTCTTCTTACAGTTCTTTTTCTCCTGGCTCTGGCATCTGCTTCCTCCCTATATCCCTTTAGCTTAGGAATGTAGCGGCCACACTGTGAGTCCCGGAGAGGGCTTATTATCTATCCCTTGGGCACTTTATACACCTCACTTTGGCAAATAGTTCCTTGTAAAGCTTATTGCAATTATTGTATTTTGAATTTGCCATCTACTTCCTGCTGGAGCCTTGACTGTGCTTCTGTGTTTGTAAACACAGCTGTATGTTTAGCAGTCTTTATACATATATCTAATCATTCCTTCTAATACATTTCTAGAAGCCACTTTAAAGTACCTGATCCTTAGTTGACTCACCTCTAAAGTGACATTAATAATACCCAACTCACAGGCTTGTTGGGAGGATAAATGTGATAATGTCTGAAAATTCTTTATAACCTATAAATTACTTCACGCATACAAGACGTAGGCTATTATCACCATCTACTTAACCCTGAGGGAGCCCTGAAGGGCTTCGGCCTGGTTCCAGGATGAGGTTTTGCAATATCAACCTCTGAAATGTTTTTGAAACCTAAAGGAACTGTGGCTAACGGGTTTCTTTGCCTAGCTACCATGAAATTCAGATTCTTGGCTTCTTTAAGAAGAGGTGACCTTAGGAAGCTCTGTGTTGCTCATACCCCTGGGAAGTCATTGCTTCTGCATGGAACCTACGAGGAGATGTAAGCTATGGATCCCCTTGGATGGCATATGCCAAAATGTTGTTTGAAGTTCTGCTAAACTATGAGAATTCACTCTTCAAAGTGAGCAGTCTCTTTTGAGCTCCTGGGCTGATCTAGTCCAGTGCATTCAGCATGGATCTGTTTTATTTTTTTTTTTTAATCCATTCAAGCACGTAAGGTAAAAATTGCCTTATTGGCTTTTTGTCTAAAATTTTGGCAGAGCATAGACAGATTTCAGCATTTATTACCCTTTGAGTGATTTCCAGCTTTGTTCCAGGAAAAATACGATTAATCTTGTGGCAGTCACACTATCAATCCGTATGAGGGGCAAGCTGTTTCGAATATCACCAGGGTCTCTCACCCATTTAGCTGTGCTCATATCTTTCTGACTGAGGGTGGGTGTAATACACACCAGGAGAAGACCCTTGCCTCTATTCGTATAATTGTCTGCAAAGCCCCAAGACTTGCATGGGGTGGGATTGGGGGCCCTATGCATCCAGCTGTGCTCCATCAGCCCCAGGAACACATCTGGGAAAGTAGGTGTGAGGGGCCCCCACGAGTGGATGGGGAGAGGTGTGGTGAGTGTCATGAGGAAGTGTGAGCAAAGTCTGGTTGACTTGCATTTGTCCTGGACACAAAGGATGCTGTTGGATCCTGTGGCTGGGGGCAAGGAGGAGGGCTGTAGTCCTCACGCTTGGAGACAGTGCTGTTGGCGCCTGTCTTCGCACAATCTTTGTCTTCATAATGGTGTGCTGTAGCATGAAGCTTTATCAGGTTCAGGCTAGTTGAGGGCCTGGGGGCCGTTAAACATATTTCTTTTATTTCCAACAGTTTTGCACAACCTGGTGTCAACCTGACTTGAAATCTGGCCCCGGTTGGCTTAATTTCTTTACCTGGATTATCACCCTTACAGATCCTGGGCCCAGACAATGTTTTAATCCTCTTTCTGTCACCCAACCAACCTGTGATTTTTTGTTTTTTGTTTTGAGTTGGAGTCTTACTCTGTTACCCAGGCTGGAGTGCAGTGGTATGCTCATGGCCACCCCAGCATCAACCTGCCAGGTTCCAGAGATCCTTCCACCTTAGCCTTCCAAGTAGCTGGAATCACAGGTGTGCACCACCATGCCTGGCTAACTTTTTGATTTATTATGGATACGATGTCTCACCAAGTTGCCCAGGCTGGTCTCGAACCCCTGGGCTCAGGCAATCCTCTCGCCTCGGTCTCCCAAAGTGCTGGGATTACAGACTTGAGACACCGCGTTCAGCCCCAACCTGTGATCTTATATAAGTTGCTTCCAGTCTCTGGGTTAGGACTTCCTCATTTGTATAAGAAGTTGGATTCGATCACAATGTCTCAAACTTCTTTCTTTAGACTACAAGCACACCTCTGATTCCTCTCTGCCAGTGCTTCACTCTCCAGCCGAACTAATGACATTGAGATATTTTGTTTCCCAATAAAAATTCCAATTCATCCCTTGCTAATTTTATCCACTGAAACTGTTCATTTTCTCTCATATTCACAGCGGCTGCCATGACCATATTACGTGGGCAGACTCAATAGTTCCAATCGTTCCTGGTTTTCCAGCTTTTGTCCACTCTACAGCTGGAGTGCTCCTTTCTCTGCATTGCTTACAACACTTTCACAATTTCCACTGCTCCTGTGATAAAGTCCAGAATGTGAGCTGGATGACTCACAAGGCATTGATCAGCTTCTGCCATGTCACATCATGTCACTCACTCTTCCCTCATCCTCCAGGATGGCCATCTTGGCCTTAGTCCAATAGGACTCCTGTCCAAACTGTTTCCTCTGCCTGGATTATTGTTGCCAGTTAACTGACTTTGCTAATCAATTCCTCCTCATCTTTGTATCTCATGGGTCCGTTTTCCAGATGGGGTCAGATTCCTCTGTTATGGACTCTCAGGTTGAGTACCTTTCTCTCGCAGCATCATCTCAGAGTCATTGTGTTGGATCTGTCCTACCAGACTGATGACTGTACCAGGTCCAGCATGGTACCCCAGTGTTTAGCACAGGACCTGGCATATAGTAGGTACACCATAGATAAACGTTAAAGGAAAAAAGGAAAGGGAGGGAAACCTGATACTGCAGTTATTCTGGGTAAAAGTCCAGTTTCCACTAGAATCTTTTAAATAGTGGGCACAATGTGAAATGTGCCATCTCAAGGGTACTTGCACTTAGGTTGAAACTGTGGATGCTGGCAGAGGTAGAGCGGTGTGCCTGTCCCTGTATTCGTTCCTTCCTTTTTATCCCTGCTGTGGATAAAAGGAGGTAAGTCTGGTGTCTGGGGCAGGGTGTAATCTATCCCTCCGATTGATGGGCATCAGTAGGGGTTGAGCAGAGCAATAACACAGAGTGGAATTTGACACAGAGATCATTAGTTTTGGTGGCAGACATTAACAAAGATTGTAACATAAATAACAGATTTTCTTTTTTCTCGGCTGCAGAGGCACATAGAAGTTATCCAGCCCAATATTTCACCAATTTCTTTTTTTCATCAGCTTTCCTGGAAAGTTTGATGAAATAGAGTCCCAGGTCCAAGGCACACATTTTGATTCAATAGGCCTATAGAAATTCTGATTAATAGGCCCATTAACAAAACAGAGAGTTTAGACCTCTGTTTTATTTGTTTTGTTTTTTGGAGTGTCAGAATCTCACTCTGTTGGCCAGGCTGGAGTGCAGTGTCACGCTCATGGCCACTGCAGCCTCGACCTACTGGACTCAGGTGATCCTTCCACCTCATCCTTCCAAGTAGCTGGACCCACAGGCAAGTGCTACCATGCCCGGCTAATTTTTTGATTTATTGTAGAGATGAGGTCTTGCCACGTTGCTCAGGCTGGTCTCGAACCCCTGAGCTCAGGCAATCCTCTTGTCTCCATCTCCCAAAGTGCTGGGATTACAGACTTGAGCCACTGCACCCAGCTAACCTCTGTTTTATTAAGTAGGTTTTAGGGATTCAGGTGCTTAGTCAGATTTAGGAACCACTGACCTAGAGCCCAATCCCCTTATTTTACAACATCTTTATTATAACAGCAACTTTGAATATCATATAAACATGGAACCATCAATATAGCTTTTTTGTTTTGTCTTGTTTACTCTCATTATTTTCATATCACATTTCATGTTTTAAGGTGTTCTCACGTCTCTCATCTGAGTATCAAAAACACTCTCTAAGGTCAGTGAGACTGCCACCAGTCACCTTTCTCTCTGTGCTAATTTCTCTCTGTGCTAATTTCAGCAATGTGGCTGCTGAAGGGCAAGGTGGCCCTGGGAGTACTTGCAGAAGGTCCCACAACATGTCAGTGGCTCTGCTGGTTTCACAGTTTTAACATTGGTGTTCCTCTTTGGGAGAAGCTCACATTTAATTCCAGAGTGCCTCACACCTTATTTCAAATTTTATCCTATTTAACTTCTGTATTAAACATCTGCAATTAGCCTTAACAGGGATGATTGATGGACTTTCCTCATCTTTAAAAAGGGTGTTTTACAGATACATGAAGGTAAGAAGCTGTTGGAGTAGCTTTTATGGCAATGGTTCTTGGCAGCAATTGCTTTTCTTTTATGGCAGTCTGGAAATTTTCCTGGGTAATAACTTTCTTTTCTTTTAACAGGCATAAAATAAAGAGGTTCTAGATAGTTGGAGCATTATCAAATGATTTTCCAAAGACAACCATAAATTGTCAATAGCATTTAGGCAAAAACAAGAGTTGTCCACATCTGGAAATCCAATGCATAATTTTTAAAATTTTCCTCTTTTGTAGGTCATGATATTTGGCTCCTCAAACTATTATTCCTTAAGTGGCAATTAGATTGGGGGTCTGGGAGAAGAAGTTTGGGGAAAGATATTCATGTGACTTCTCCCAAAAGATAATGTTTCTCTTGTGAACAGAGAAATTTACATTTGGTTTTGCTCTCTGCAAAAATAGAGAACAAAGCAAGCTTCAATTTAAACTTCAGAGGCAGAAAATTAGCACAGAGAGAAATTTGATGGGACTGAAAACGAAACATGTTACTACTTGTGTCCATAAATTCACTTAACCAATATTTTGAACCTCTGTTATATGATTATATGCCTGGCTTTGCACTAGGCTTGGAAGATTAGGGTGCCAAAGATGTAAATGTGAGTGACAGGCTGATAGGAGAATGGCATTGGATAGAAGACTTATACTATGCTCTGCTGTGTAGAGAAATTATCATCAAAATCACAATTGGTGAGTTACTGAATTCTTGCTTTATGCCAGGCACTATGCCTTATAGACATGAACTCACTTAAGCCTTACAGCAACCCTGAGATGTAGACACAATCATGAATTTCATTCCCTCACTGAGGAAAGTGAGGCAAGTGGAAGTTAAGCAGCTTCTCCAAGGTCACGTGGGTAGTAAGCAGCAACCTTGGATTTAGATCCATCTACACAAATTTGTAAGCCCACGCACTTATAGGGCAGGACCTTCCTCGACAAACCCTTTCAGCACGAATGAATCAATGAAGTAATATCAAGTGGATGAGCCCTTTCAGAGGGGGAAGCTCAATATAGCAAAGCAACTTAAACCAGTCTGTCTGTGAGGGACTCCCTGAGAATGTGGTACTTAAGCTGAGTCCCAGGATGAGACCATGGATGGGAGTGGTAGAACTTTCCAGAAATTGATGGTCGAGAAGACAGGAGAGATCTTTTTTTGAGTTGGAGTCTCACTCTGTCACCCAGACTGGAGTGCAGTGGCCGCTCCCGGCCACCGCAGCCTCGACCTGCTGGGCTCTGGCGATCCTTCTACCTCAGCCTTCCGAGTAGCCGGAATTACAGGCATGCGCTGCCAGGCCCGGCTGATTTTTTTGGTTTATTGTAGAGACGAGGTCTTGCTGCCCGGGTGGGTCTCGAACCCGCAGGCTCAGGCAATCCACTCACCTCAGCCTCACAGGAGAGATCTTGAAGAAACCTTAAAGACAGACTATTTAGTACAGGCTTCTCATTCATAGATGGGAAAATGGGGACAAAATTGGTGGTGTAGAAAGCTGGGATGATTAAACAGATTCCCTGCCTCAGGAAAAACTCTAAAGTGGTTAACTATGGTAGAAATAGAGAGTTTTAAAAATGACCACTTACTTACTACAGCAGGGCCTTCCAACCTTTTTCACATCATGGCACACATAAAAAGTGACATTTGGATGCTAAAGTTGGGTTAAATGATGGCAGCTGCTTGTGTTTAGTGGCAGCCACAAGGACTCTGGGTGTTCCAGATCCCACCCAGGCAACTGAGCACATCTCTGACCATTCTCAGTTCTTACCATTTGGAAGAAGACCTGAGATCTTAGACCCACTTTGGGTACATTATAACTGGCCACCCCCTCCCCCGGCCTCGCCCATTCTTTACTTCCCTCTCAGACTTTGCTGCCCCCTCCCCTTCTGCACCTATCCCTTGAGGGTCCGTACAGAGCCACGGACACCTCTGAAAGCTTGGAGTCCACATTCAGAAGTCCCCTCCTGTCCCCAGCATTGCCTAGTGCTCCAAACTAATCACACTGCCATTCTTTCACCATCAACCTGAGTGCTAATGATGGATACGCTCTCCACTCTCCCGAAAGGTTAAGAGGATTTATTTACCTTGTGAAAAAAGGGTTAGTTAACTAAAGGGTCTGAATATCATAAATCCAAGAGCCACAATGATGTTGCCTGGTAAAGAAGAAAGCCTCTCTCCACTAGTCACATGAGGACACTTGGGGAACAAGTCTCTTTTCCCCAGCAACGTTGGCAAAACACTGCCTCTCCTTTCAGTTCTAAAGTGTGATGTGTTTCCATAAATCCAAACTAGGTAAACTTTCTAGGATTATGGCTTTTATTTTTTTAATCTGGGAATTTAGTGTTATTAGTGGACACTATGTTCTCTTAATTGCTTGGCTTTATAGAGAATGCTTGATGGGACATGGGAAAAAGACATTGGCAAGATGAAACTGATTCGGTAACCCTAGCTTTATTTGCACGTGGATGTCTGATTGAAAGTGGAGCCTGTTTGTTTTTATTATCAGCTCTAGGCTGGGCAGAATATTGGAGATTACCTTCTGTGTGGGAAGGAAAGAGGAATTAAGGAAGCCATACTTAAGAACTCAGAAACAGTTAGTGAATTCAGTGGTGGACAGGTGGAGATGGCCTGCTGGACTTCCACATTTTCGTGTGTGTGTGTGTGTGTGTGTGTGTGTGTGTGTGTGTGTGTGTGTGTGTGTGTGTGTGTTGTATACTGGGCCAGACACGCCATCACTACCCCATCTCCAACCTTCTCACCCCTCTCAGTTACCAGCTTGATTGATAAAGACACATTTGACCTTGTCTCTTTCTCTGCTTGGATTTGTCAAGTGGGGCACACACAACTCTTCCTGATGGAGCTTTCTTTGATCAATTAAATGTTCAGGTGATAGCTGCTTAGCAGAAGTAAGATTTTTCTTAGTAGTGTGGACCTGGCAGACGGTTATCTCCAGCAATTTGGGTGGTAAGACCTTAGGTGGAGGGCAGGGCAGGTTAGTAGTTAGTTAAGGATTCAGTCCAAATTCACTTGCATAATATAAAATATGAGCCGTCTCTGCTGTGCCTGTCACACTTGAACAAAGGCTACCACAGTCTCAATAATTCACTAGACAGGACTGCAGTCTGAGGGTATTACTGAAATTCTGAAGGAGGGAAGCTTCTTAGCCGTTGCATGGAAGAAAAGAAGAAACGTGGACTTCATTTAGCAGATGCCAGTGGTCTAGTTTCCAGGGAGTACTATCTCTCTGGGACATTTAGATACATCTTCAATCAATATCTTCTTATGCAGAGAAATTATCTGTAAGGCGATGTCATTCCCATCAATCTTAATAAATACCTCAATTATCTACCTGGGCGTGTGTATTTAGTCACTGCTCTAATGTGTGTTCTTTCAAGTAATACGATGACCTCCAGAGTGGAGGGTTTATGTTTTCTCCTTCCTTCTTTTTCTCACTCTCTCCTCTCCTCTTGTTCCTCTTCCTTTCCCTCCCCCTCCTTCTACCCCACCCATCACTTTTCCTTTCTCCCTCTCTTCCTTTCTCTCATTTTTCAATGTACCATAGCATAATCCTTTATGTTCAGCCATGTGAGTTTTCTAGCATAAAAACTTATGGGCATTTAATCTTTGTAATACCTTGGGAAAGGTAATAGCTAGTATTAGCCTTTGTGTACAAATGGGAAAAGTAAAGCACTGTCAGGGAAATGTCTTCTCCATCACTTAAAATATGTAAGGATGAGATCTCTTGTCTGGCGAGTTCCTGAACAAATCGAGCCATGTATTGCTTAATGACAAGAGATAGATACATTCAGAGAAATGCATCAGAAGATAACTTTGTCATTGTGTGCACATTATAGAGTGTACTTACACAAATCTAGATGGTGAAGCCTACTACACACCTAGGTTATATGATACAGCCTATTACTCCTAGGCTACAAACCTGTATAGCATGTTACTGTATTGAATACTGTAGGCAATTGTAATGCAATAATATTTGTGTATCTAAACATAGAAAAGGTACAGTAAAAATATAGTGTTGTGATCTTATGAGACCATCATTGTGTTTATGGTCTGCTGTTGACTGAAATATCATTATGTGATGAATGGCTGCATATCTATTGCTTATTTCTGTGTAATAAGCCATTTATAAAACTCAGGGACTTAAAACAATAATTTTTATTATATTATTTTTAATTTTGTACTATTATTTTTATAGCTCAAGATCCTGTGAGTCAGCTATAGGCCCACTGTTCTTGGCTGGGCTTAGTTGGGTGATGCTGTTGATCTTGGCTGGCTCACATGGTTTCTCTAAGATGGGCTTGTACAGATTTGTTCTGCTCTGTGTACCCTTCATCCTCCTCTTGGTCCAGCAGGCTGTCCTGGGGTATTCTTTGCATGGCAGTAGCAGAGGTCCGGGATGACAAGCAGAAACTTGCAAGGCATCTTAAGGTCCTGGTTTGGAACTGACCTACCATTAACGTCGACTCCACTCTATTGTTCAAAGTGAGTCCCATGTTTAATGTAAATGAAAAATGCAAGGATGGGTGAATAATTGGAGCCAAAAATGCAAAGAACCATGCCTGATCGATGACAAATTCACAAACTGAAGTATATATTTTTTTCTTGGTGAAAGTGGTAAGGAATGAATATGGAGAGTACAGGAATATAGGCAAAGGAGATGTGATCCCAAGGCCAACATTCAGCTTTGTTTTGTGAGCTTGTGTGTGTACATGAGCATATACATATACAATGTCAAATGAAAATGAGATACAAACATTTTAAATACTAAGCAAATAAATCTCTCTACTATTTTACTGGAACATGTTTATCCATCATTCTCTCAATTTGTCTGTATTTTTATGTTTTAATTTATACTTTCTTACCTTAGCTTATTTACTCAATTAAAAAAGAGATTCAACCATGGAAAACTCCATCACTTATCATTCAGTAAGATTTGCTCTGGGAAGGGGTGCATATAATTTTTCAGGCTCATTAACTATTCATTTTTTAATTGCATATTCTCGATGCTGTTGGTTTATGTAAATGTTTCTTTGGTGTTAAAAGTGACCTTGTTTATTACTTCCTAGTCTAAAAGAAACTGCTGCTTATTAAAGAGTGAGAAGATAGGTCACCTTTTGAGGTATGCAGAAAGAATTGTCACCAGATGAACTGGAAAGGTTTGATTCAATCAATACCAATTGGTCCTTTCAGGTCGTGGAAGAAACATTTATTTAAATAACTGTTTGCAGGGATATGCCCTTGCCCTATATAAAATGATGTAAGTATTAACCTACAGGCAAATTGGAAAACAAAGCAAAACACACACACATACAAACAAGTCTAGTGAAGCAGAGAATTAAGCGAAATTTCTTAAACAGATTTTTAAAACGATTGTGAACTCCTTTTGTCTGTATTGAGTAAGTGTGTTACTCTTTAATGAGATTATTTTGATGTTTTCACCAGGTCTGAGTGCAATATATAACAAAGCTTTCTTTTTATTCCTTTTTCCTCTCAAGGAAATGTCTTTCTGTTGGCCTAACAGTTGATAGCTGAATTATTATACCCAGTTGTTCTGATTTATATATTCCAGGTCTGCCTGTAGGATTTTATATTCTGCCTGCCTCTGGGCTATGTTGGCACTGGGAAACCAGATTGACTGCCTTTTTTCTTTTGCCATCTCTAGCAAGTTAGTGGCTTTCACTCGGCCGATTCTCCATCTTTGCCCTTGCACAAGCTGTTCTCCTAACTCCCATCACTGAGATGTAGGAAGATGTCCACTGTGCTACAAAGAAAGTATCACTAGGTTTGACTCCCCTAGAAAGAGCCTATGATCTTGGGAGAGGTGCTTTAATTCTCACAGTCTCAGTTTTCTTGTTGCAAAACAAGAGAGTTATATTATTTTAAAAATTTTAAAATTATTTATTTATTTATTTTTGGCTCAAAACCACACAAATTTATTTATTTATTTAATTTATTTTTTTAAATCAATATTTTTAATTATGATATTGTTGGGTACAGTTAAGGGTTAGGTATACAAATATGCTTCATTCAGGCCCCCTTGTTGATAACAGGTGTCTCCCCATCCCCAGACAGATGTTTACTACCATTAGTCCCATTTCCCTACCCCCCCCATAGTTTTCCACCATTGTCAGTAATTTTCTTATCATAGTGCATTGGATGATCAAGGTCCACTATATGAGAACATGTGATACTCAGATCTTTGTTTCTGTGAGAAGTCACTCAATATTATAGACTCTAGCTCCATCCAGGTTGCTGCAAAATTCATGATTTTGTTCTTTTTTATGGCTGCATAGTATTCCATCAAGTATATGTAAAACATTTTTAAAAATCGAGTCCTCTTTTGATGGACAGCATGGTTGGTTCCAGGTTCTTGCTACTGTGAACAATGCTGCGATAAACATTTGTGTGCAGGTATATTTTTTATAGAGTGATTTGAGTCAAGAGAGTTATATTAAATAATCTCCTTCTAATTCTAGCATTCTTGGATTGCTATGACTCTTTGATGCTATTGAGAGATTTAGGAAATTGAGGAGACTTGCCAAGTACCCAGAACTGGCTGGAAACAGTGTAGGGATAATAGCATCTGCACCTCCAAAGCCCAGAGCTATTCCCACACTCTCACCTGCCTCCTTGTCCACAAACCTTTCCTTTTCCTAGGCTCCTAGTATACAAAAAGCCTGTACTATGTACTTTGGCACTTGTATGCACAGTGTAATTTAGTGGACTCCTTTTCTAACTTCAGTCACCATTTCCTAAAGTGTTCACGAGTTCCTGGCAGACAAGACTATGGTTCTTCTTTCTTATTTTCATCTGACAGTAGCTTATTCAACAGTGGATGCCTACCATGTGCCAGGCACTGTGCTGTGTGTTGGGGATACAATGGTGACTAAGAAAGATAGGCATGAGTTAGGGCAGAAGTTGAAGGCAGATTTGATTTCAAGGATGGGCAAAAGTTTGCCTGGGACCCAGTGTAAGGTTGCTTTTGCCCCAGTTTTCTTTTGAATCAACACATTAGAATAGAAGATATAAAGCAGACAAAGTTGCAGGTTGGTGAGGAAACTTCCCAGGTATCTAATGTAATTATATGGAGATATGTCAGAGATTTGGTGGTCTTGACAATCCATGTGGCGGGGGGTGGGAGGGAATGCTCCTTGCATTTTATAACACCAGCTACTTTAACATTCATAAACTATGTACAGAGAGTGCCAAAAAAGTATACACATTTTAAGAAAGGAAAAAAAAAACGGTATTAAAATCATAGATGAATACAAGTCACATTTGACTTCTGCAATTATAAGAGGTGCTCAAAGCGTTTACCATCAGCATCCAGACGCTTCTGATTATAGCAAACTAAGAGTAAAACATAGATAACATAGCTTAAAATATGTATACATTTTTTGGCACCCCAGTATATATCCATATACACATGCATGTATGTGTATGTAAGTATGTGTGTGTATATACATGCAATTTTTGACACTCAATGAGTCCCTGAGTGCTAAGTTTTAAGGATTTGAAGATCAAAATACTTTAGTTCTGTTACTTACTAACTTGACCAATTTACTTGGTTCTTTGTGGTTCAGTTTTATGGTCTGTAAAGCAGAGTTCATAACACTGCTTATCCCATAAGTTTGTTGTGAGGATGCATTAATGTGTATAAAACACTCAGAACAGTACTAGTATACAGTGAGCATCCGTGTCAGCTATTGTCTTTATTCCTTTCAAATTTTTGTTCACTTCTACGTGAATGTTCATTTCATTATAATCTTAATGGAAGTACAGTTTTTGAAACCTGAGATTTTAATCTAAGCACAATTGCACAGAAATTTAATTTTAATTAGTTTTAATGGTTTATAATAGTCAATCAAACTGATGTACTGTCTGCTACTGTTAGACATTTGGGTTATTCCACTGTTTTGTTTGTTTTGAACAATACACATGTACCTACAATGAACAGATGAATACATTTGATTTTCTTTTTTCTGTATTGAATAATGATAGCCTTATAATAATTCTCCGAAGTAGATAACTGCATTAGGATGTAGACATGTCTTATGGATCATTATTTATTGCTCATTACTTTCTAAATGGATAGCACCAGTATACATGGATGCTTCAAGGGTTTGTCAATGTGGAGAAGAGCACTCAGCCAGAAAATTAGAGCGTGATATCTGTTTTTCCCTCTCCTTATCAGGTGCTCCTCAACCCCCTACTATATCATGGAAAAAAGAGATGAGGCAGCAGTTGGTGGGCAATCACCCTGCACTGAAGTGTTTGCCTAAACTGACTTCCCCTCGACCATTCTGTAGTTCCCTCTTACTTGCTCACTCTCAGCATCTGCCCAACCTGCTCTCTGGGATTTGGAGGCCTGTATTTGGATTTTGTGTCCTGGTTCCTAACCTGATTCTTTTTTACCCCACCCCTCCCATACCTCATCTCTGATCAAGTCCACTTCACACCAAGAGGCTCCCGAAGCCCAGGGTAAACTATACTCTCAGCTCTGCTGAATCTCCACCAGCCTTCCAGGGGAGTGCATAAACTCTCAATTTGATGCTGGCATTTTGCACCTGCCCAGCAGGTAATAAAAACAGTCTCCCCGGAGCACAAAGAGCAAACACAAAGAGGGGAACTGAACTGAGAACTGTAAGTGCAAGTCCTAGAATCAGGTTCTCAGATCCCACAGAGGCGGGCCTCCATGAAAGAATGGCTGTTTCTCTAGAATAGCAGCACCTTCTTCAAAAACACATGCAGAGGCGAACCATTTGGAAATACCTATTAAAGTTCAGTATACGCATATGCTATGACCTAGCAATTCCATTCCTAGGTGTAAACTCAACAGAACAGAGTGCCCATGTCAACCAAGAAACATTGTGCTGAAATGCTCATGGCAACATCACCCATAACAACACAGTGAAAACAGAATGCCCATTTAAGGAAGATGGATAAGTAAAGTATAAAATATTCATACCAAGGAATGTGCTTCAGAAACGAGAGGGAACAAACCAAAGCTATGTGCAGCCACCTGAATGGACCTCACAACCATAATGATAAGTAGAAGAAGCCAACCACACAAGAGTGCACATTGCACGTCCATCCAACATTAGGCTAGTGGATCCCAGTGGTGCTGAGTAGATGGGAGAGAACCTGAGAGAGATGCTGGCGTTCTATGAATGTTCTATTTCTTGATCTGGGTGCTGGTTGTGAAGATTCACTGAGCTCTACATTTATGACTGTTTTAGTGCACTTCTCTGCAAATGTAATTGACAGAGTATTCTAGAACCCAACTTAAGTGTTGCTTTCATTACCTACTATTTAGAATTTTTTTTGTGCCTACTTGTGTCAGCATCATTTGCCACTTAAAATGGAATGAGATGAGTAGCAACGTTATCTCTGTGATTCTTCTGTCTTGGTATTAACTCTTAGCAAGATACAGGATTGTGTCTTTTGTATCTCTCTGCCTCTGGCGCTTAGCACATAGAAAGTGATCAATGTGTTTAGGTAAACTGTTTGCTGAGGGCAAAAAGCCTTTCCAGGATTTAGGTGGCTAAGAAGTTATCCAAAAAATTGTAGCAACAACAACGAAAACTGAACATGCTTTGCAATTTGAGAGTACTGAGAATTAGTGCTCTGGAAGCAGACCAGCTGTTTTCACAGCAGCCCTAATGAGGATGAGTAAATCTGGAGGATCAAGTCCCTTGGACAGGCTTGTCAGGCTGCAAGGAGGGAGAAGACTGAGAGAGGTTTGAGCCAGAGTCCATCAACCTGCACTGAAGGGAATTTGACTTTAAGGCGCTGAGACGAACCAAAGGAATGTATGCTGGGAGTGTGGGCCACAGACACCAGTGGGGAGCCAGGATGTCGGTTGCTGGGGCCAATCTCAAGGGTGTGAAATACAAGGTTGAAGCTTGTGAATAGCCAAGACTTGACGGTTAATGTAAGCAGAGATTTGAAACCCAGGCAGTCAAAGAGCAAGAATATGAATTTTACTTATTAATATAAGAAAAATTTGAAACCTGTTTGATTGAAGGATCAAGAGTAATTTATTAAGCATTCTACTATCTGCAGACACTTTGCTAAGTAATTTTAAAATATTGAATCTCATTTAGCACCCATAGCAGTATAATGTGATAAATATTACTGTGCTGATTTTACAGATGAGGAGCTGAGGTTAAGCAAGATATATTTCTGTTTTTTCTTTATTTTTAAAAATTTTATTTTAATAACTTTAGGAGTGCAAGTGGTTTTTGATTACGTGGATAGATTGAATAGTGATGAAGAAGTCTTTTTTTTCTGTCCTTTTAAAAAATTTTTATTTTAAAGATGTGGGGTACAATTCAGGATTAGGTATACAAATGGTCATTGCACAGGTAAAGTTTGGGCCTCACTTTGGTTCCCACATCACCTGGTTTGAGATCAGGTACCCTTATTGATGAAGTGTGCCCCTCTGCTCCCTCCCCTGGCAGTTTCCCACTACTGCCAATCCCTTTCTTACAGAATTATGATTGTTCAGGGTCTGCTTATGAGTGAGAACATGTGATACTCAGTTCTTTGTTTTTGTGATATATCACTGAGTATTACAGACTGAATCCATCCAAGTTGCTCAAAGTTCATAATTTTGTCCTTCTTTATGACTGCATAATATTCCATTGTGTATATGTACCACATTTTAAAAATCCAGTATACTTTTGATGGGCAGCGTGGTTGGTTCCATGATTTTACTATTGTAAATAGTGCTACAATAAACATGCATGCTCAGGCATCTTTTTTGTAGAATAATTTGAGTTCCTCCAAGTATATTTCCAGAATGGGAACTGTTGGATCATATGGGAGGTTGATTTTTGGATCTTTTAGGAATCACCACACTGTTTATCACAGAGATTGCACTAGTCTGCACTCCCACCAACAGTGTAGAAGTGTTCCCTTTCTTCCCACATCCTCTCCAGCATCTGTTGTTTTTTGAGTTATGGATGATGGCCATCCCGATTGGAGTTAGGTGGTATTTTAATGTAGTTTTAATTTGTATATCTTTGATGATTAGAGAGGCTGAGCATTTTTTCATGTATCTGTTGGCTGCTCATATGTCTTCTTTTGGGAAGTGTCTATTCATATCTTTTGCCCACTTTTGAGTAGGGCTGCTTGTTTTTTTCTTTCTGGCATATTTGAGTTCCTTACAGCTCCTAGATGTTAGGCCTTTGTCAGAGATATAGAGAAGTCTGGGTTTTAAGTGTACCTGTCACAGCCATTAGTGCACATTATACCTGACAGGCAATTTTTTAATCCTCTCCCACTCCCCCCTACTGAGACTTCAATGTCTATTTATTTTTCTATGTGTCTTTGCAAACCTTTAATTTAATTCCCAGTTATAAGTGAGAACACGTGATATTTGGTTTTCAGTTCCTGTTTTACTTCACTTAGGATAATGGCCTCCAATTCCACCCAAGTTACTGAAAAAAAAATTAGTTTGTTCTTTCTTAGGACTGAATAGCAGTTCATGGTGATATTTGCAATGGTGAATTGTGCTTAAGCAAGGTGTATTTCATTCAAGATCATTTTGCTTTTCTGACTGAAAAATTTTACTTCTTAGCCACCCGGTTGTATAGCCCCAACTCAAGTGAAAAATTACAGTTTTTAGTTGGAAGTAAGGAGGAAAGTCAGGTCTGTGAAGGGGAAGCAAGACCCTGGTTTGGTAGGTAGTAGAAAACTTGGAAGGGAAATCAGGGCAGAAGTGACAGTATAGAGAAAGAAGGTAGAGCGCTGTGCTGGAAATGCATCTGACCCAGGCCGTTCTTGAGTACCTTCGCAGCAGGTCCTATGCTAGGCACTAGGGATACCAACATGATGGATGTGTGGTCCCTGGAACTCATATCCTCAGCAACAACTCAATATCCAGTTATTGGAGTCAGGTACAAGCACTAAGTGAGACTTGAGGCAAAGATGAACTGATATTTTCTGAGCTGTTCGATTGTATCACTCTCAAAATCTGAAAGACTAGCACTCAGATGGGGGATCAACTGGCCTTAACCCTGAGGAAAGTGCATTTTGAATTAGGGGAAGGATAAAGGTTAGGGAAGCTCTATTTTGTCTGCTCAGCATCTATTCCTTGTTCTTTTGGAAAAAGTTTGCTTTGGGAAACTGCTGCTTCTTCTCTGTTTGAGACAATTTTGATGAATCTGTCAATGTGTGTACCCACTCTTACCTGGTAAAGGGTTGGATATGTAATATAATATAAGCCAAATAAAATCCTGAGTGGTATGACAAAGACTGAATATAGATAAAATTTACCTAGAGAGAAGCAACTTGCATGCTCCATACGTTTTTTTCATAACTTAGAAACCCTTAAGACAGCTGGCCCCTGTCCTTTCTGAGATCTGTTTCTTTACCTTGTCCTTAGATTCTGTGAGCTGTCCCTCATCTTTCTGAAGTTTTCTGTATTTGTAAGCTAGCCAGAAGAGGTTTCCATTGCTTACAACCTAAAAACCCTGACTGATTCAAAGGTATTGAGATTAGGAAAGGGACTAGATTGAGTTCTTTGCAAGAAGGGACACTTTCTTCTTTATCTTTGAACTCAAAGGTCCCAGCTTGGATATGCCAAAGGCTCAGTAAATGTTGGTTTAATGAACAAATAAATAAGTGAATCTAACGATCATCATACATTCTTCAGCCCACCCTAGTCATATACTCATGACTAAGAACTAGTGGCAAATCAGCTGGTAAGGCAGCATCTTTAAAACTTCATGCCAATCATTTTAATTTAGCCAAGTACACTTCCTGTTATGAAAGTAAAACAAAGCATATCTTCATTTTTATAGCAGCCACCATTTCTCCTGAGAGAAATGGGGTTATTGTAATTCTAGCTTAGTTGAAATACGTAAGGCTTACTCATCCTGTGCATAAAATTGATAACTTGTGCATCTGGGACTGTCTATTTCTTTCCTATTAATCCATTTTAGACTTTATAAGTCAGCTGAGCATTCAGCTTTTGAAAAATGATTCTGGAAAATTATTTTGCATAAGTACTAGTAAATACTGGCTTGTGTTCCTGGCAGGGGATGAAAATATTCCATTTAGTCTCTGGTGGCCCCATGAGCAGAAATAGTGGCTGGAGAATTGCCTGGGTTTGGACAGCAGCAAAGCATGTGCTTGCTGGTCAGTTGTCCATTTTGAGTTTCTTTCCATTTAATATAGATGATTTATTTTAAAATTTCATGAAGGAGAATCAGGCAAATGTGAGAAATACACATATACCTCTCAGTAACCAGAATGACTTACAGTGGGGAATTTATTAGCTTTCTTCTTTGTGTTCATGTGTGCGGTCAACTCGAAGATTCCAATGATGCCATTACATTTATATTTGTAGACTCTAAGTATGACCAAGCTGCTAATCTTTTTATGAATTGTAAGCAATGGAATATTTTGCAGCTATAAGGAGACACAGCTCCTGGCAACTTCAGCCTGTTTAATTCTAACATTGGTCATTCCTCTGTGCTGAAGGAATGGAAATTATGGCTCCTTAGAAAATGCCTGACTTTTTATGAACCCGAGAGATACTCAAATCTTTATAATTTGGCCAGGCACTGATGTTTAGAGAGAGGGTGGTGGGTTATTAGATTAGCTGTGGTTGCTACTGTTTGTGGATGTGACTTTAGATCGGGTCTGTATCAATATGGTAAATAGAAAATTAATAGAATTAGTCAAATAATTAAAGCGAAAGCAAAATTTGCAATCACATATTTTGTGGCTAAGATCTATTTTAAGTTTCAAAATTTGAAAAAAATCTCTGCATCTTTCCTTTTTTTTTTTGTTAGTACAAACCTGAACTAATTTAATTATTTGATCTTTGAAAAAAATTAATTTATTTCTTGTAGTTGGTCCCTTGACTAGTCTAAATTATTTTATCTCCTGTCCTTCTGTAACATTAGCTAATTTTTCTTGCTTCTTAAAAATCTGTCTGAGAAACTATGAAAACTATATATGGATGACTAAAGTTGTACTGGAATTGCATGGGGGTACAGGTAGAGAAGTTAGTATTTTCAGCATCATGAACATAATCCTTATTTGAAATGTAGAAAAAACAAACTAGGAATGTTTGGTTTTGGAAAATGAATGCTCTATTTGGACTGTGCCAGGCCTGGCAAATGATAGGAACCGGTTCTGGATTCATTAAAGGGAGATCTCAGGAGGCCTCTAGAGCTGGTGGACCAGGAAGGGCTTGATCCCAGGGTGGACTTAGAGGCGATGGCTGTGACAGAGCTTGGGACCGGGTACTCAGGACAAGTCTGAGTTATTTCCTGAAACCACATGCCTTTTAGCCTTAAAGTCCGAGTAGCCAGGCAAATACCAAAGGATCAATATATTTTTCAGGTTGGGATTAGTGACTAGAAGTCTCATTTGCCAGTCAAGGAGAATTAAAATTCAAAAAAGAGGGACTGGGAACAGAATATTAGAGTCTTGGGGAATGGTTTTGGACTTAGTCTGAATCAAGGCAAGGAGGCTGGGCCCCAGATGAGGCAAGAGTTTGAAATCAGAGTCTTGCTGTGGGTTGAATCGTGTCCTCAGAAATATATTGTAGTCCCAAACCCCAGTACCTGTGAAATATTACCTTATTTGGAAATAGGGTCTTTGTGATATAATCAAGTTAAGATGAAGACACTAGTGAGGGTCTGCCATGCAAAGACAGGACACACAGGGAGAATGCCATGAGGACAGAGGTGGAGATTGGGATGATGCCACTGCAAGCCAAAGGATGCCACGGGTCCACAGGCACAACCAGATGCTAGAAAGAGGTAAGGAAGGAGTCTACCCTGAGTCTCAAAGGGAGCAAGACCTCACTAACACCTTAACTGTGGACTTTCAGCCTTCAGAACTATGAGACAATAAATGCCTCTCGTTTAAGCCACTCAGTTTGTGTTACTTTGATATGGCAGCCCTAGGAAACTAAGGCAAGTCTCCATTGTGGTAGGCTTAAGCCATGAGTAGACCTAGTTCCCAGCCCCTGACAGAAATGAAACATAGGAAAAAGGGTGAGGAACAAGGCAGTTCTTATCCATGTTAATTGATCACAAACCTGAGAGTTGACTGATTTTTCCTCTGTCCATGTAGTGATTTTCTTGGGTGAGCAAAGCACTCCGGCCCTCAAAGTATGAATAAGCGGCAGCATGGTGTAAAAACCAATTGTAAATGTCAGCTCTATTTCTCCCTTATTACATTCTTACCCTCATCACCTTATTTATCCATATCGTAAAGCAGAGAGGCAGAGAGGTCAATATTTGAGTGCAGAAGCACAATAGGGCATTCTTAGAAATCAACCCCAAGGCTTCAGGGCATCCTCATGGCTCCAGAGAGATCTATGGAATCCATGCTTGATTGTCTGCATTGTGGAGGTGAATGCAGGAATGGAGGATGACCGGGCACCATGTGGTTAGAAGTGATAGGGAAGGCGGTAAATGGAAAAGCATTCAAACAGGGTATTTTTCCTTAAATGTGACTCTGCTGCCCATGCCTCCTCCTAAGCCCACCCCTGCAGGTTGACATCTGTCCAATCACCAGTATCCTGATACAGATGTGCTGGGAGGACTCTGGAACCAGGACCATCTCTCAGTTGTTTTTTTTTTTTAAATAAAAAAAAATTGTATTTACTTAGAAGCATTCAGAATGTCAATAAAACAGCTGCAAGTTTTTTTTTTTTTGCAATTACAGAGTAGTATTCGGTTAATAGAACAACAACTATTTCATACAAGCTGCATCAGAGACACCTGAAGATGAGAAAACTACCATCCCCATATATAACTAATTTGTGCTGTGCACCAACAAGAACCTGCTTTAAATTTCCATGCCAATTTGCAACCCCCATACTGTACCAGGCAAGGTTAGTGGCTCTTGAAAACACCACCAGGACAGGGCTATCTAAAGACACATTCGGTAGTGTGTTAACTATACAAAAAAAGACACTGTGCAGTTTAAAAACAAATCTTACATAACCTTACATTTCAATTTTTTTCTTTAAAAGGAGTGAGTTGTGTACTGGGGGGTTAAATGCCTTAGAGGCACGAAAAAAAAAATAGAACCAACTTATTCATCATCATCATCTTCTTCACCTTCGTCCTCCTCTTCCTTCTTTTTCTTGCTCTTTTCTGCCTTGACAGCTTCTTTTTTCGCCGCATGGGGCCTGCCTTTGGCTCGGTAAGCAGCAATATCCTTTTCGTGTTTCTCCTTCAGCCTCGCCGCCTTCTTCTCCTAAGGCTGCTTGCCACCCGCAGCAGTGTCACTCCACATCTCTCCCAGCTTCTTTACGACATCCCCGATGGACAGGCCGGGGTGCTCTCCTTTGATTTTGGGGCGATACGCAGATCAGAACAAGAAGAAGGCCGAGGGAGGCCTCTTGGGAGCGTTGGCATCCTTGAACTTCTTTTTTGTTTGCCCTTTGGGAGGGATATAGGTTTTCATTTCTCTTTCGTAACGGGCCTTGTCGGCCTTTGCCATGTCTTCAAATTTTACCTTCTCTTTTGCAGACATGGTCTTCCACCTCTCTGAGCACTTCTTAGACAACTCTCAGAAGTTGACGGAAGCATCCGGGTGCTTCTTCTTGTGCTCCTCCTGGCGAGTTTGCACAAAGAATGCGTATGATGACAGTTTGCCTCTCGGCTTCTTGGGATCTCCTTTGCCCATGTTCGGTTATTTTTCCTCCGCTTGGCACCGAGTCGCCCAGTGCCCGTCCGGCTCTCGCCTGCCCCGGCCCTGTCTCTATGGAGCTCAATGTACTGCAATGGTTGTCCATCTCTCAGTTTTTAAACTGGCATCCGTACAGGTCAGGGCTGCAGGAAGTCCTCTTGTGTTAACCCCTCCCAGAGGCTTTTATCTTGGGGCTGTGCTGATCAGAGCATCGGAGCTGGCCCTGAATGAGCCAGGGGCTGATGTAGCCACCTGCCCCACCATCCCAAGGGGCTGGGCCTGTCTTGTGTCCTGGAGCGGTTTCCTGGGCTTCTTCTTCCTAGAGTCCCGGGGTTGCTGCCTGCTTGCTTCTCCTTTCCAAACTGCCACCACTAACTTTTCCTTCTGGACTTCTTGTTTCCCCAGACTGGTTGCAAAAAGGACTGGAAACACCTGGCTCCCTCCTTTTTTTGCTGTTTCCTATGTTTCCTCCAAGTCTAACCCCCAACCCCACATGCAGGAAGTTTCTTTTTCTCTATTTTTTTTCCCCCTACTAACCAACACAGGGGAAACAGAGAAGGGTACAGAGATTAAAATCATGAACAAAATAACAGAAACTCACAAAAGCCTCTAGGAACAAAAATTATTATTTCTTTTGGTCCCTTCCCATTTCAGTTCACTGTGACTGTAGTTCCTGACTTTGTAGACAGTTCTATAACCTGGCTTGTACCAATTATTGTCCTTTTATCCTTGGGAAAGGGGCTTATTAATTCTCCCCATGCTTTTTTGTTTTTAATGAAGGAAAGACCAAGTGATATAATCTTAATAATTTGTTTCACTAAATGTTGCAGACTCATTAACACAATTACTACTGAGTGGAAACCCAGTGTTAAAAAATAATAAGCTTTTCAAAGCACCAGGACCCTATATAACTTCATGGTGGACACCAGAGAATGCCCTTTCTTTTAAAGGAAATAAAGGTCGTGTGTTAAGAACACGGACTGACAAAAAGACAAGAAATATTGCATGATTCTACTTATATGAGGTACCAAAATGGTTAAATTAATATGGGCAGAAAGTAGAACAGTGGTTACCCAGGACTAAGGAGAAGGAGGAGATGGGAGTTACTGTTTAATGAGTACAGACTTTCTGTTTGGGAAGATGAAGAGGTTCTGCAGATGGATGGTGGTGATGGTTGCACAATCATGTATATTAACTTGATGTCACTGAACTGTACACCTCAAAGTGGTTAAAATAGTAAATTTGATGTTATGTGTATTCTACCACACATGCGCACACAGAATGTGGAATGCACAGCAATGAATAGTAAAAGTAAAACGCAGAAGAGTGTAAGGTTCAAGGAAGCAGCTCCCGTGTTGTGACTGTCATTTTTTCTCACGGAGGTCATCTCAAAAACAGATGACTCCAAAGTAATGTGGCTTGGTGAAAGTGATATTCCACAGACCTTTTAGCAAGAGTTCTGGAGCTGCAAATCTGCACTATGAAATCTGTGGGCTTCTCATATTAAAAGGAAAAAAGGTAACATAATACCACTTGCCAAATGATGTAAAACGAACATTCTTGTTTTCTCTGGTTTCTCACAGCTAGTAAAAAAAAAAAAGCTGCTTTATTTGTAATGCAAATACAAGACAACAGATAGTATTCTTGAGTCTCTTTTGAAATTTCCTTTTGAAACCAGCATCTTCCTGTAGAGATTTATTAAATTCTTGGAACCTGCCAAGCAGCTACTTTTCATATAATAGAATTTGTCTCAATGAAGATTCTTAAATACTTGGGCTTTAAGAATGATCTGTGGAAAAAAATGAATATACTTTCTGGTATTAACATTGAAGTCAATGTCACATGAGAGTACTTTCTGAGAATATTCACATTGTAATATCATCCTGAAATTTTTCATTAAGAAAAAGTCATTCTTCATATACCTACAGCAATTAGTTGTTAAACACTACAATAAGCCATTCCAATCCTATTTAAATAAGCTTTGAAAATACCAACCTAATGTTAACTAATTCTGGAAAGAGTTCCCCAGGATTTCAAAGAACGTACAAGCTCTTTAGAATCATGACTGAAAGAGGGCTTTAGAGTCAGACAAAGTGGGTGTTTAACCTTATGCTATAACTTATTAGCTTATATGACCTTAGACAAGTCATTTAATTTCCCTGAGCCTTATATTTCTAATCCATATAATGGGACTGATGAGAATTCGTTTCCAATACCTTAGAAAGATAATTATGTGAGACAACAACAAGAGACTTCCAAGAAGTAGAAAGGGCTGGGAGTCTATCATTTCTTCCTTTGGGCTTTTCATTTATGTTTCATTTTCTCTGTCATATATCACATTTCCTACGAGGCCTTGCATGTTTAAATATTGGTTTTTTGAAAATCACTTTGATAATGTATACAAAATGTTTAATACAGTTCTTGGCACATACATGGGCACTAGTAATGGTAGACTGATTCATTCATAGCTAACTTACCCATTCATTCATTCATTCATCCACTTATTCATTCATTAAAACAAATATTTATTGAAAATCTCATCAAGGCTGGGGCTTTTCTAGTAGCTATAAAAGAGATAGACAAGGGTTCTGTCCTTGTGAAGGTCACATTCTAGCCATGGGAGAGAGATAGAAAAAAACATACAAAATTCAGCAAGTTTTCAGTACCTGAAAACAAATAATCACGGTAGTGGGTTAGAGAATGATGCAGATAGAGGTGAGGTTTGACCTCCAGTGGATTTTAAGTGTGTTTAGAGAATTTCTTTCTGAAAATGTGACATTTGAGTAGACACAAGAACAATGAGAAGTCAGGCATGTGAAGCTATTGGAGAATGGTGTCCAGGTACTTGAAAATCCAGAATTTGGGGAAGCCTTTTATGCATTAAAGCTGTGGCAACTTCTGCACACTGCTTCTTTAGGCTCAAGGGTCCCGGACCTGACTTTAGAGGCCTCAGAAAGCAGATGTATGCTGTGTGCTCATGGGCCCTACATCCTGTGAGAACCTGCCAAGTGACTGGGTCAGTGGTTCACACCTGTAATCCCAGCACTTTGGGAGACTGAAGCAGGAGGATTTCTTGAGCCCAGGAGTTTGAGACCAGATTGGGCAACATAGCAAGACCTTGTCTCTATTAAAAAAAATTTTTTTTAAAAGAACATGCCAAGTTGTTGGCTCCTGGCTCAACTCTTGCACCAACAACAGTAGGGTCTATAGAGCAACGCTTTTCTAGGCATCTGGCACATATCTCTAAGCCCTGGGAGATATGTAGATAGGGCTCTTGAAATAATATCAAATGATACTGCAGTTGATGTGAACAGAGAGGAATCTACTTAAAAAAAAAATCTTCCTAACCATACAGGACACTGGGGCTTTGTTGCAACAGAAACAACAATAAGGGGCGGAACCCAAGTCAGTGAATGAGCAGATGGCATTGGCAGAACTAAGGATGAAGGGTAATAGAATTTGTGCAGCAGGTCCCAAACAGGAAAAACAGGCAACAATGGAGACCCAAATGTGGGATGAGGGGAGGTTAGAGGGTTGGATGATTTCTCTGTGAGACATAGTAATAGCCACATGTCTTCTCAACAGTGTGTCTGGTACATTGGTCTTGCGTGAAGAAGTTGCTGGGTCAGTCACTGAATGGACCTGTTTGTAAGAGAAGTCTTGGGTCTCTACCAAGTTAGACTCTGAGTCATCACAAGAGGAGGATGAGGTGATATCGTTTAGTTGTTGGGTATGTGAAGGCTCTGGGAGATAGTGCAGGGAATTTAGAGAGTATTAGCTCAATGTGTGCTATTTCCTCCAGATTACACTAGACATCATTGGGTATTTTATAGTGGTAATAGAATACCATGGTTTCAGACACCTCAGTGGCCATGTGGTCTAACCAGTGCTTGGAATCCCTCTCTAGAAGGATGTAAGGTATATTATCTACATCTCAGGAATGAGTTTTTCCTCTGTAAATGATGAATAATCTCAGTCTGATAATGTATATGTAGGTTGCTTTATAAGACATCAAAAGCCTTACAATGCAAAACTTTGTTGCAGTGAAAACAAGAGTAAAAGACACCATGGAAATAGTGGGTTATTGTGGATGGTACAATATGAATGTAGCCTCCAGGGCAGGGTTTTCACTAATAGCAGGACCTTGACTAAGCTGAGTTCTCCATATTTGGAAGTTTGAAGTCGTCAGGTGTGGAGATCCTCAGATTGATTTTTGTCTATTAAGAATGATCAAACCCTAGGAACCTGGTTCATGATACCAAAACATACTGATGTATAACAAAGCCCCAATGATTTATTTGAATGCCTTTTCAGTATTAGCATTCTAAGGTCTTTTGATTTTGTGTTAATCTTCATTCTGTAACCTAATGCATTTTACCTATAGGTTAGTTTTGGGCTAAAGTATGCAACACACCTTTTGTATTTTTTAGGCTTGGGAACTTAAGCTCAAGCCCTCTTTTTGATTGTGCAGAAAAGAGACAAATGTAGGTAAAACAATTCCCCACATATTGCATAATGTTTCAGGGGAGTGGGGTAGAGAGCAGGGTGGAGACCTCCCGTGTATTCGATTTTATCACATCTTGGGGAGACCTGGTGTAAGAAACTAATTTTAGACCCCTTTTTACTAGTCATTGTTCTCCCATTAAGTGGCTTCAAAAAAATACCCTTACACAGCCTTGATTCAGACTTTTACAAGGTGTTGGTACATTTTTTTCAGAATACAATTGGAGGAATAAATTTGGCTTGCTGTAATATTCAGGCTAGAGTCTAATACTAATATTAGACTCTTGGCATACTAATTTGTATAAATTCCCTCATCTACCCTGGTTACCATTTGAATGCCTACCTGCCCACCACACTCACATTTCTCCATGGATCAAGAGGGAAAAATAAAATCTAAAATATTTACCAATTACCTCTTTACTACAGAAAATGTGCACAGGATTCCCCAGAGAAAAAGAAATGAGCTACTAAAATGTTAAAAAACATGAAGCTAGACTTTCCTTAGTTTGCCCCAGGAAACACAAGGGACTCCTTCGTGTGCTAATTTAATAATATGCCAGAGGTCTGCATCTATGTGTATATTCAGAGACTCATTATAGTTTCAGAGGGAGTCTCCAGCTGAACTGGTTTTGATAAGGCATTTTAAGGAAATATTGAGGGCCAGAAAACTGACCTTCACAGATCTCTTCAAACCAAGAATGTTATTCCCAATGGTGTTTAAAGGATCAGGTTGGCAATTTCAGTACCCCCTGTAGTTGCTTTGATAACCAGCCAAGTATTCTCTTTCGCACCATGACCATAATTATTATTAACGACTACATCGTAGAGCACTAATAGTCTACGATAATCTCCAAAACACCCTCACATTAAAAAAGCAAAACAAAACAAAACAAAATCTTATTTAATTCCTTGAAGACTCTGAACAGTAAAAATGATCATTACTCCCCATTCATAGACGGAAAAACCCTGGCCCAGAGAGGTTTAGCAAGTTTCTCAACATTACCTGACTGGTCAGTAAAGGAGATAGACTAAGACCCACGGTTTCTGACTATGGACTTTGTTTTGATCACATTTCATCTGTTGTGGGGGAAGATGAAAACATATTTTTTTTAGGTGCATTTACTCAAGGAAAAATTAATCCAAAATCATAGAGAAGGTATTACTCACTTTACAAGAAGATTCACAACAAAGTTCTTTAAACTGTCGGTATCCCCAGTGTACTTAAAATATGATCTAATTTATAAGCCACTATTCATATCACTTTTGGAGTACAACTCCAGGTGAAGACTTGCTCCCACAGGAGGCTGAAGGTAAGGGAAGGAAGCCATTTTTTTCCTTAACAGCAAAAAAGTGACAGATCTTGAAATAACCTTTGGGTGGCGCCATTTGACCAAACCCTTGTTGTGAGGGTGTGGTCTATGTTCAAGACAAAAACTATTTAATTATCCAAATGCTGAGAACTTAAATACTCTAGGGAGTTGTTTATCTTGTAGTAGAAATGATGGGAAAATTCAGCAGGGATTTGAGCCTTTTTATTGTCGCTGTTGCTAATGCTACCTTTTGAATGCTGATGAAAGAAAGCATTTCAATTGCTCAAGTTGAATCGGATCAGAGAAGACATTTCAAAAATCAGGCAAAATCATTCTATTAACAGGATTAGTCCAGAGGTTAATGACTAAAGAAAACAGAGAAAAACTAAAAGAAAAGACCAAAAGAACTTTCATTAGTGTAAGCCCATCTTATTAAAAGCTCAACCCTGTGGTCTTGCTGACACCGTCCCATCATCGAATTGGCGGTTTGTAGGGTGTGATTCAAGCTATGTCCATACAATAATAAACTACCAGGTTGAAAAGTGGAAGATTCAATTAATAACCCGTTTTGTTTTTCTCTTAAAAGATGCTAAACAACTGGTTTTGTGGCATTTTCTTCATTAAACTGACTGAACCAACCAGTTGTTCTGGTATCACGAAGATATGGTCCATGATGTATTTTTGAATGTTGCTTCTCTTTAAGGGTTTATTTGTGGATTTATTTTTCCTTTCTGACTTTTACTTGGGATTCTACAACAATGACAGAATTTTTGAAACGACCATCCAAAGGTTTCTATGGATTTCAAAGCAGGTTAGTCGAATGCACTCCGAGTGTCCTGATATAAATAACTTTATTCAGTGATTATCAAAAATTCTTCATTTCCCAATTTTTGCTTAAATGGATCCCATCTGTGCATTCAAGGATCAATGTGGGTGGGAAATCCAATTACATCAATATTTTATTTTCAGAAAAATAGCAAGCAGGAGGGTCTGCTGAGACCCATTACATTTTCAGAGTTCAGTACAATTGAGTGCTATTAAATAAATCATTGGCTTATGATCAACTGCCATTTTTAGTGTAGAATGATCTGTTTCAGCAAATAGAAACCATTCAATATCATCGACAAACAGATAGTTCATAGCCTTAAATTAGTTAGCCTATTTTTGTAATGAATAGAGACTTAATTCGAGTTTCTTCATCTTGGGAACACGAAACAAAATTATACCATACAGTGAGTAACGGTTTGAAAAATTTTAATTTAGTTTGGCACTGTGGGTTCTTCTAATTATTGCTGACTCTTCACACAGCAGAGACAGTGACCCTAAGCCCAGGGGCAAAACAAGCACTTTTAACCTGCAGACTCATTATCGAACTAATTATTCTTCAAATAATCTTATAATATTCACATTCAACCTAATTCTGAACCTATAAGTACAGGTTTAAGTAGTTTACAGTATGCTCTCCTGCTCATTCCTACATCCTACCCTCCTATTCCCTGTTAAAGATCTTGGGACTTGCATGTTCTGAGTACCCAGAGGGAGATGCCTTATATTTTCTGTCTTAGATACGAATTAGTGCTCTGCACCCATGTTTACAAAGCCAGTGCAGCCCAGTTTTGCTGTGGTCTAATGATTGTTTATTAAAACCTTGAATCAGTTGTCAACATTTGGAAATTGGAAATTTTGTGGAAGAATCCAGATTCCTGACTTTTCTTAGAAATAGTACTACCTGGCAATGTGGAAACTTTTTTTCCAGGAGAAAACAAGTAGCTGGAGCTAAGTAACACATGTCACTTGCAGAAATGACATATGCTTGCCACAGCTCCAGAGCCAATACAGGAGTGTGGCATCAGTTTGCTGACCATCAGTTTTCACTTTTCTCCATTTTATTTCTCACTTAGCCCTAAGGTTGTTTAAAAATTTCATGGGGCTCTAGGCATTCTTACATTAAGAGGTCTCATTCCACATCATATCAAATAAATTTAATCCACATTTAATATGGATGTTTTTGGTCAAAAAGGGTTTAGTAAGGATTATATCATTTTAGTGTTGAAAATCATTTCATTTTTAAAATTTTTATATTATGGAAATACATATATATATTTTCTTTTCAATTTCAGATAATTATCATAGACTGGGCATGGTGGCACGTGTCTTAATCCCAGCTACTTAGGAGACTGAGTTAGGAGATTGCTTGAGCCTGGGAGTTTGAATACAGCCTGGGCAACAAAGTAAGATTCTCTCCCTAAAAAGAAAGTTTTAAAAAATACATAGGCCCAAGAGACTTTCCTTGTACTGTGTAAGGAATCAAATGATCTCCTAGATCCCTGTGGACATTTGAAGTTGTGACATGTGACTGGGTTCAAAAGGGCATTTTAGAGAGATTATAGGAGACTCGGCAGTGTCCCAAGGGATGAAGGAAGTAAAAGTTCACAGAAACCGGGCTGGAATGAAGGATGTAGTTTCCCTGATCGCTTTGAATTTTTGAGATTTGAGGTTTCTTTAAATGACAGCCTTTGGTGACTAATTAGCACTGTGCTTTCTAACTTGGAGTGAAGTAGGGTTGAGGGGTGGAGGAGGGTTGGTTTGGGGTAGAAGAGACATTTTCAGACCTTGCTGTCCCTGGGCACATTCACTTTTGGAAGTATCACTTTATATATACAGTTATGCACCTAATAACAATGTTTTGGTCAATGATGAACCACATACATGATAGTGGTCCCATACGGTTTCAATACCATATTTGTGTTATACCTTTTCTATGTTTAGATACACACATTGTGTTACAATTGCTGACAGCATTCAACACAGTAACATGCTGTCCATGTTTGCAGCCTAGGAGCAACAGGTTATATCACATAGACTAGGTCTGTAGTTCGCTCTACCATCTAGGTTTGTGTAAGTACGGTATGATGTTCACACAACGATGAAATTGCCTATTGACGCATTTCTCAGAACGTATCTCTGTCATTAAGTAGCACGAGCCTGTAATTTAATTTACTTTTAGTTGCAGTTGACTAGTTTACTAAATGTTACATTGTAAACCTTTAACTGAACTTTTCTTACATTAATTTTAGATTTTATGACTTTTAAAAAATATTTTGGGGCCAATGCATTTATTTTCTTCAGCATTCCAACTCTTTAATTTGTGCTTAACATTCTCTTGGCCTGAGGCATATGACTTTGCTGACTTACAGGGGCAGAGCCTCCTCTGTAAATAGGCCCACAGTTTCTCTGAGGCCTTCGGGCTTCTGGATAGGTGGTCTATACCTCACCCTGAGTTTCTGGGGCTCAATTTTTCCTCCCAGAGTATAGCTGAATATACCCAGGGAGAGCTGCTTTTTAACATGGTCTCTTGAAAGGTCCTTGAAACCCAAGTCCATGATAGCAACATAGACCCCCCTAAAGAGGAAATTTAGCACAAGGGAAGTGACTTTCTGATACGTTGCATTTCTTACGTCACAGTTTCTCCCAGTGTCATATATCATACCGATATAGGTGGAATCACTTGGGGGCTATTAAAAAGGCAGATTCCCAGTTCCACTCTATGCTTACTGAAGCTTTAAGCCAGAAAGGAACTCGGGGTGCCTTTTAACTTCATGGTAAAAAAAGACAACCTTTCATTTTCTTTAATCTCAAATTGAAATGAACACTATATAATTATGATTAGAGAGAAAAAAGCCACACTAGTAACAGCAATGCTTGTGACTTGTCACCAGTGGAAATCACAGATATCTTCTTACCACATTATGGCACTTATGGGTATCTTGAAATGTCTTTTCTGTTCCTATGACTTCAAAGTCATGATGGTCATGAGACCAACAACTAGATCTTACTACTTAATGCAGTAATAAAGAAGCATGCATATTATATCACCTGTTTCTTTAATATTTTGGTAAATGCATTACAATATTTGCTTTCTTTGTCAGTCTATATATTTTGCTTTAGATGTTTAAAAACATCTTCTGAGAAAGTGTCCGTAGGCTTTATGAGTTTTCTACTAGGATTGATGTCACCACATCAGGTGGCAGGAAGCCAGGACTGAAGGTAAGACTTGGCTGCTTAGCAGACACTCCTTTCTGAGACCAGGAAGAAGAAGATTCCAGGCAGGTGGGGAAGAAAGAGCTAGAGCAAAATCCCTGGTGGGAAATGGTCTGGGGATTTTAAAAACAGAAAGGAGTTGGTGAGTTTCAAAAGGAAAGAATATGGGAAAAGTGGACTCAGAGGGGTCAGTGAATGGACAGGGGCCAGGCAGGTGTGTGAATTTTACTCTGTGCCATTGAAGGCAATTGGAGAGTTTCAGCAGGGAGGTGATACGATTACGGTTATGGAGTAGAAAGTGGATTGAGGAAAGGTGTTTTAAGTACAACATCCCCCCACACACAAAATTCTATGTATAAGTGAAAATACAGAAGATAATGATATTACAATATAATTATCAAAATACATTTTAAATTGTTGTATAAAATATATATGCTTTATGAACATGTTAAATAACAGGATCTTGTGATGTGTGTGCATATGTACACATAAAACTATATATCTATAGTTATATCATCTATGCCTATATCTAAATTGTTGCTATTGTGTAGCAAGAATTGACAAAGCTATTCTACTTGGACAAACTTTAGACAAGGTTTCTGAACCTTCTTCTAGGCACCTTTGTGCACTTGCTTGTAAAATTCCATTTTAGCAAAGAACCCTGCTGTCAGTTTAGCAAGAATGCCTCCATTCTCAATATCTGAACATCCTTGGTATCTGATCAGGTTCTTCATCCTCCTCCATCTCCTAGGTGCTGTTTGATCAACCTGGTCTGTCTTCAGCAAAAATCCTGCTAGGTCATTTTAGCCAGAATCTCTCTTACTCAGGATTCTGTTTCCTGTTAGTAATTTTCCATCCACTGACTCCCACCCTGCTCCTTGGCTACAAATCCTCACTTACCCAGGCTGAATTTTAACTCGAGTCCAATCTCTCTCCCTTACTACAAGACTCACTGCAGTGGTTTCTGATCTTATCTTGATGGTTCTGTAAAAAGTATTCCTTACTGGACTTTAACAAATATTATTGAATACTTTTTTCTTTAATGGAATAGAAGCAGAAAATAGAAGAATAAAGTTGGAAGACTCACTTCAAAGCTTACTACAAAGCTACAGTAGCCAATACAGTGTGATAGTGGCATAAGGATAGACGTATAGATCAGTGAATAGAATTTAAAGTCCAAAAATAAACTCTTACATTTATCATGAATTGATTTTCAACAAGAATGTCAAACAATTCAGTTGGGAAGAGAATAATCATTTCAATAAATGGTGCTGGCATAACTGGATATTCACATGGAAAAAAATACCACACACAAAAATGAACTCAAAATAGGTTGCTGAGCTAAATAGAAGAGCCAAGGCTATAAAACTCTTAGAAGAAAGCATAGGCATACGTCTTCAAGACCTTGGGTTTGATAATGATTTCTTAGAAGGATAAGAGGCAAAAGAAAAAAATAGACTTTTTAAAAAATTCAAACTTTTATGCTTCAAATGACACTACCGAGAAAGTGAAAAGACAACCTGAAGAATGGGAGAAGATATTTGCGTATCATGTATCTGATAAGAAGTGAGCATCTAGAATGTAGAAAAAATACAAATCAATATCAAAAATACAAACAAGCCAGTTCAAAAAACGAGCAAAGGATCTGAACAGATATTTCTCCAAAGAAGATATGCAAGAGACCAACAAGAACATGAAAAGATGCTCAACATCATTAGCTGTTAGAAAAATGCAAATCAAAATCACAATAAGATACCACTTTACACCCACTAGGATGGCTATAATCAAAATGACAGACAATAACAAATATCAGTGAGTATGTGGAGAAATTGGAACCGTTTGGCACAGGGCTGATTGGGAATATAAATGGTGCAGCCACTTTGGGAAAACAGTTTAGCAGTTCCTCAAAGTGTTAAACAATAGATTTGGCATATGACCTGGAATTCCACTCTAGGTATCTACCCAACATAAGTGAAAACATATGCCTACACAAAAACTTGTACACAGAAGTTCACAGCAGGATTATTCATAATAGCCCCAAAAGGAAAACAGCCTAAACACCCATCACTCTGTGAATAGATAAACAAAACAGGACACATTCATACAGTAGAATGCCATTGGACAATAAAAAGGAAGAAGGTCCTGATGCATGCTACAACTTGGATGAACCTCGAAAACATTACACTATGTTAAAGAGTCCAGTCACACCATAAATTGCATGGTGCCATGTGTAGACAAAGATAGAAAGTAGATTAATGGTTACTTTGATCTTGAACTGGAGAGCAGTTATGGAGATGGGGAGAATGAGTGGGTTTGGGGCTGCTGAGTTCAGGTGGGAGAGGTGCTAAGATTTGCTGATAGAGTGGATAAGGATGTGGAAAAAAGAGAAATTTTAGAGGTGGAGCAGGTCTGGTTCTTCTCGCATGGTCCTCTTCTCAGCACATGTATCATGCTGTGGCCTGGTGGCCTATGAAACATCCAACCAGGTCATCTGGGCTCTAGCTAGCTGGCACAGGGAATTCATAAGATCAGACTACAGTGATGGTGCTTGATGTAGTATTTACTTTACTAGAAAACAAAGGGAAATGTTCAAGATTCAGTAAGAATGATGTCTCTGAATTTTCTTTTCAATTCTGGAAAAGTTGGCTATTTGTAGGGCTCTTGAAGAGTAATAACCACTTTAGTCCCAAATGTTCGTATATAGGTCAAAATCATCTTTCTTCCTTATAAGCATTTCCTCTGAGTGTTGAGGTTCTGCTTTCAAGTTTAAAGCAGCTTTTTAGTGGTATCATCTCTTTTAAAACAGGATCAGAAGGTAAATGTTCTGGAGAGACTAAAATCACCTGGGTAACCATTATGAAAGACACACACGCATTTAAAGACCACAGTGCTACTGAGATATGAAATTTCGAGTGTAAATTCAGCCCAAACTGAGGACATTTATTTTTTCCCTGTTTTTTTTCTGATGAGAAATAAGAACAGATATTTGGAGAGGAGGAAATTTTATATCCAAGGGGACTTTTTTCATCAGAATCCAGCTCAAATATTACTACCAAAAGACTTGTGAGATGCATGGCCATCCTGAAGGAAGATGCTGGTTTTGCTAAAAGTGACAAATTACCATCCAGCATCCTTGTTTTATTTCAGAAAACTTATGGGTATCGTGCATAGCCAAGGGACCAAGGGACAGAACAAACTGCAGTCTCATATGAGAGAATGTAATGTTGCCTGGGCTACCAAAGTTCTTTTTATTTACAAGGTAGAGTCAAATTCCTTTGACGATAGATTGTCACCTGGACAATGCAGTATTTAAATCAGTGCCGTTAACCTCTTCAGGCTCATGTGCGGATGGACCAGAAAGGAGAAGGATGCCAGGTACAGTGGCTTTTGCCTGTAATCCCAGCAATTTGGGAGGCCGAGGTGAAAGGATTGCTTGAACCCAGGTGTTCGAGACCAGTCCAGGCAGCGTAGCAAAACCTTGTCTCTATAAAAAATAAAAAAATTAGTCAGTCAGGGGTGCTGTGTGCCTGTAGTTCCAGCTACGCCAGAGGCTGAGGTGGAAGGATTGCCTGAGCCCAGGAAGCTGTGGCTGTGGCGAGCTGTGATCATGCCACTGTGCTCTAGTCTGGGTTACAGAGTGAGATTCCAATTCAGAGAGAGAGAGAGAGAGAGAGAGAGAGAGAGAGAGAGAGAGAGAGAGAGAGAGAGAAGGAAAGAAGGAAAGAAAGGAGGAAGATAAGCACAATCTCCCCTTTAGACCAGAATCCTCAGCCACTTAATCACCTAGAGCCAGTATAGCCTAATTCTTACAATCACTAGCTCTTTGGTCAGACTGCCCAAGTTCAAATCCCAAGTTCTTTGCTTATATATGTGTGTCATAAAACAGGTTGCGTAACAATTCTGTGCTTTAGTTTCCATATCTTACAATGCAGATGATAATACCTCACAGGGTTTCTTGGAGAATCAAATAAGCTTCTTTGTAGAAAACTCTTAGAATAGTGCTTTGGCACATAGTATGTGCTCAATAAATATTAGCTATTATCATTTGTGGAGAGCCTATTATGTACCAGGGAAAGTACTAGATGCTGAGGATGCAGTAGTTAACAAGATAGACAAGGTCCTTGTACTTACAGAGCTAACAGTCCATCGGAATCTTATTTCCATGGCTACCTTCATGACATATGGACTCTAGAAACAAGAGATACTGTTCCAAAACTGTGCCAGCTTCCACTTCACTGTCATGAGAGGGAGTTTATTTATGACAAAGATGTGGAGTCTGAATGTATGTACATAAAAGTCAAAAGTTGTTTTCAATGTGAGCAGAATCGTGGCTGCCCAAATGAATCACTGTTACTGTTGGGAGTCATTAGGGTAGAAATGAGTCTATAAATCATTGACTCAAACTTGAGGAGGTGCTGAGTTTGCTCAGATCTTTGTTCCTGGCTTGAGAGGGCTATCCAGAGAAAGGGAAGAAGTGAGTTGAGAGGCACGTTTTCCAAAGGGAATTATGGCTAAGAGGGCATTGGGTTTTCTGTCTTCCTTCAGTCTCATTTTTCTTTCTCTTTAAACCCCTAAAGGGAATGAGAAGTTAGCATCACAATGCATTGATATTATTTGTCATGAGATGGTGTCAGCATTGGCAAGAGGGAAGTTTAGTGATCTGGAAAATCAGAAGACCTAAGTCTGTTCCTCTGAAGGGCTGAGTTACTACTAGGGGTGAAGAATCCATCATCACCCTCCCGGTATGGAGTCTGAAGCAACAGTTTCTATGACCTTGACCAACAGCCCTCTGCTGGAGGGACTGTAAGTGTACTCCATAGAAAAAGTAATTCTCTTCTGCCATCCTCTTGACTCCATTGTTCATCAAATGCCAGTCTGATTACTTTCTTGGGATTATATCCCATATCTTCATGCCCCTAATTATGTCGAAGAGGAATGGAAAGATTTCAGAATATTGGAATTCAAATCTTCATTGAGATTCTACAGGCTGTGACCTAGTATCTTCTGCCAGTCCCACTCTAGAGGAGTCAATCACCTATGATTATATTCAACTCCTTAAGGAACTACAATCTGCCTTCAAAAGAGTAATAAAAACAAACAAGCAGACAACCAAAAAATCCTAAAACTAGTTCATGCCTGGTATAGGATATACATTAATTCTGAAATAACTCAATGGATATGTATATGGGAGTTTATACATTTTTTTAGCTACAAAATATTCAACTTTCAAGGATATCAATTTATCATATTACATAATAGGAGGCAGAAAATTATTTTAAGTTCAGCATTAGGAAACTGCTGGGTTTAAATCTTACTCATTAAATGAGTAAGAATTATACGAGTCTCACCTTCTAAGACTCTGTATCCCTACCTGAAAAATGGGAATCTAATACCTAACTTATGAAGATTTTTCATGAGAATCAGGAGATTCAGTCAGGCGCAGTAGCTCACACCTGTAATCCCAGAACTTTGGGAGGCAGAGGCAAGAGGATTGCATGAGCCCAGGGGTTCGAGACTAGCCCAGACAACTTGGCAAGACCTCATCTCTACAATAAATAAAAAAATTAGCTGAGTGTGGTGGTGCATGCCTGTAGTAACAGCTATTTGGAAGGCTGAGGTAGTGGGACTGCCTGAGCCCAGCAGGTTGAGGCTTTGGTGGCTGTGATCGTTCCATTGCACTCTTGCACCCCAGCCTGGGCAACAAAGTGAAACTGACTAAACAAAAAAAAGAGAGAAAGAAATATGTTTATAGTTATGAAGTAATTTCTGAAGGACCACACAAAGGTAAGGGGTGGCTATAGTGTATTCCCCACAATTTCCTCTTCTTACCAGCCCAGTGAGTAGCTGGCATCCAGGGACTGGAGGCTGAAGGTTGAATTGAATTATCAGTATGAGCGGCTCAGGTGATTTTTTTCTTTGTTCTTTTATCTCTCTTGCCTCTTGTAGAGCTATTATTTACTACAGGGTGGTTAAAGTGATTTATCTAAATTACAAATTTAAATATGACCATGCCCATGCTATTCCACTGATTTAAAAATTATTAATTATTTCTAACTGCACAATGAAAAGAGTTCAAGCCCATTACCTGCTTATGTTTCTGACCTACCTTCCTATACTCTGATCTCATACTCTGTGGTCTAGTGATACTCTTCTGTACCCAGTCTGTACCTGCCCCATCATTCCCCACCTTGACACTAGCCCTGGAAACACAAATCATTCAATTTGATGCTTTGGTGCAGTTACTCATACTGTTCTCTTTATTTGAAAGGCCCTTCTAACGTCTTTCCACCTGACTAACTTTCATCCCAAAAGATTCGGCTCAACCATAGTCTCCTCTAAGAAGCCTTCTCTGACCTCCTCATCCAGCGAAAGAGCCAATATCAGTGTTTACAGAGCCCCCTGGTCTCAGCCTTGTTGTAGTGTCTGCCACATAATCTACAAATGATTCCTTTACTAGATTCAGATCTCCTCAGGAGATCTGAGGTATGATATCTTATACATTTCCCCAGTGCATAACATGCTGTTTGGTATACAATAAATGCTTGTTATAAACTCAACTGATAAATAGTTGGCAAATATTTTTTGCTCATTCGATGGTCTGTCTCCCCGCTTTCTTGATAGTTTCTTTTTTTTGCTTTGCAGAAGCTTTTCAGTTTGATGAAGTCCCCATTGTCCATCTTTTATGGCATTCACTTTTGGAGAATAGATTGAAAATTGGTTGTCTACTCCAATATACCTAAGAGTGTTTCCTACATTTTCATCTAGGATTCTTGTAGATTGAGGTATTACTTTTAGGTCTTTGATCCATTTAGAGTTGATTTTTGTGTATGGGGATAGCTAGGGGTCCTGTTTCAATCTTCAGCATGTGGTCAGCAAGTTTTCCCAGTACCATTTACTGAATAGGTTCTCCTCTCCCCAGTAGTTGTTGGTAGAGGTTTTGTCAAAGATGAGTTGATTGAGAAGTTGAGGCTTTGTTTCCAGAATCTCTATCCTGTTCCATGGTCTATATGCCTGTTCTTGTACCAATACCAGATTGTTTTGATTATTGTAGCCTTACAGTAAAGTTTAAAGTCTGGAAGTGTGGTACCTCCCACTTTCTTTCTTTTTCTAAGGATTGTTTTGCCTATTTGTGGTCCTTTATGTTTCCACATGAATTTCCGTATTGTCGTTTCCAGGTCTGAGAAGAATGATGTTGGTAATTTAATTGCATTAAATCTGTAGATTACCTTTGGTAGGATGGACATATTAACAAAGTTAGTTCTTCCAGTCCATGAGCATGGAATATTTTTCTGTTTGTTTGTGTCTTCTTTGATTTCTTTGAGCAGCGCTTTATAGTTTTCATTGTAACGGTCTTTCATTTTTCTGATTAGGAAGATGCCAAGGTATTTTTTCTTTTCTTTTCTTTTTTTGACTATTGTGAATGGTCTTGTGCTTTGTATTTGGTTCTCTGTCTGTTGTTGATGTATAAGAATGTGACATTTATTTTGTACCCTGAGACTGCAATCATTAATAACAACACACAACAACAACAAAACCAAATGATTGTGAGGCTATGGAGAAAAAGGAACACTTCTGTATTGTTGGTGGGAGTATAAATCAGTACAAACTCTGTGGAAAACAGTGTGGCAAGTCCTAAAAAATCGAAAAATCGATCTTCCATATTACTCAGCAATCCCCCTGCACGTGCATGTTTATCACAGCATTATTCCCAATAGCAAAAACATGGAACCAATCATGTTGCCCAGATGGACAACTGAATAAAGGAAATGTGGTACATACACACAATGGAATATTATGCAGTCATAAAGCGAAATGAAATCATGGACTATCCAGCAGCTTGGATGCATTTAGAGTCTATCATACTCAGTGATCTATCACAGAGACAAAGGTTTGAGGACCACACGTACTCACTTATAAGTGGACCCTGAACATTTATCATAATATTGTAAGAAGTGGATTGGCAGTAAGTGGGACACTGCCAGGAGAGGAGGGACACATAACATTAATAAGGGTACCCATTCTCAAACCAGGCAAAGTGGGGACCAAAGGGAGTCCCAAGCATTACCTGTACAATGACCACATATGTACCTAACCCTGAATGGTACCCCACATCTTTAAAATAACAACAACAAAAAAAAAACTAGGAGAGAGGTTGGGAAGATGTTGGCTGAACCAGTTGGACTATGCAAGCCCTGGGGTGAGTGAGTGAGTATAAGGAAATTTTTGTGTATGAGTTGGTGAGTGAGTGGGCGTGTGAATGGCTGACTGACTGAGGGCTAGGGAGCTAGTGTCCAGGGCTCTCCTGGTGCAGCAACTGGTGACCACAGCTGCTGGGCTTGGAGCTTTGTGATCCTGGGATGCAGAAGCCAAGCACCATTTTTTTTAAACAAACAAAAGTTTTCCACTGAAGAAGCAGTGGGGAAAGACTACCCCCCCAGGCTCTTGCCCCACCACTGCAGCAGGAGACTGCTGGCTCCTGGCTTTGCCTCTCCACTTCAGCGCCTGGCTGGGCACTGATAGCAGAGGCTATGGAGTGAGCCTGGAGGCAGTGTACCACCAAAGAGAACAATAGGGCACCCTGCCACCATCTTGAAGGTGGGGCAGAAGAGTGCCCCAACTTGCTCACCACAGAGCAACAGACCCAGTTTCTGTGACTGGTGGATCAACTACCCGGGGTTGATCATGACCCAGAGGAAATGTCCTGAAAGCATGGACTGTGGACAGGCGCCCCACCTTCTACCCTGATCCAGCCACAGGACAAAGGGTGTGGCCAGAAAAGGATAAGGAAGCACTCCAAAGAGATCAGTGGTGAGTCCAGGGCTGACCCAAACCCCCTCCTCCCCAGCAATCCTTTGAACATCAGACCCACATAGCTGGGCCATGACTGAGAAGGACAAACCCAGGTGGAGCCTGGATGTCAGTTGCAATAGGAGAAAACCATCCCAGGATAGGGCTGGCTGGGGCACCACCAGCAAGCACATACCTGGGGAAAAGACAATCCTGCACCGCCCCATCCGAGGAGATCTCCCTGACCATATGAGTGTGGTAGGGGAGGACTGCAGCCCCACCCACCTCCACTGTCCCTCCTTCCCTGCTCCGGACACTGGGGAAAGAGTTAAAGGGGTGGAAACGCTGCAGGAAAGACCTGATTAGAGGAACAATTGCAGAGCCTGCCACAAGAGGGCAGGTTTTTAAAATTTTTTTTTAAAATTTTTAAAAATTCTTTTTTTTGTTAGTTCATCTATTTAAAAAATATTTTTCTTTTGTGCATGAATGTGTATGTGAGGGTATGATCTGTATCACCCCAATTTTTTTCTTTTCTTTTTCTGTTTCTTTCTTCTTTTGTTTGTTGTTTTCTGTTTATGTGTGTATGTGAATGATTGAGTGTTTATCTTTCAGTTTTGTTGCTGTTGTTGGTTTGTTTTTGCTCTTTTGTCCTTCTATTCTTTTATTTTTATTTTTTATAGTTCAAGGTGTGGGTCAATATATGTGTGAGGGTTCTATATGAATTCCTTTTTTCCCCCCAGTCTTTTTGTTTTTCTTCTCCATTCACTTTGTGCTAGGCGTGTGTGTGTGTGTGTGTGTGTGTGTGTGTTCAGTATTCCTTGGTATTTTTAGTTGTTGTTTGTTTTGTTTTAATTTGTTCTTATTCCAGTTTGTTTTGGTGTGTGTGTGTGTGTGTGTGTGTGTGTGTGTATGTCTATGTGTGTGTGTGTGTGTGTGTGTATGTCTATGTGTGTGTGTGTGTTCAACTGTTTTTTGCATTGGCTTCTGCTTTGCATCATCATATAGAGTGGTGATGGGGAGTGAGTCTCGGGAAACATATACCACAATCAGTGAACATTGTAATTTGCAAGTAGTTCCTGAGTCTTAGAGCCCCATCTCCTACCTTATTCGACTTTCAAAAACTACAAGAGACAGCAAAGTTTCCCACCCACAGTCCTATTTCAAAATAGAACAAATCCAGAGCCTGGATCAGGGAAGAATACCGGGCTGAGCAAACATCAGAAGGGAAAGCCTCTCCCACGGACACTGAATAGCAGAACTGAAGAGAAAAACAAGATCTGTCACAAATGAGGAAAAGCCAAAGGAAGACCACAGGTAATTTCAATTGTAATAAAGAGAAAACTCTTGAAAAATAAGACCTTGGAGCCCAAACAATGGAAGTCACCAATGACTGGCCTCAGATTATGACAGAGATTAGGGAATGGATGGAAAGACTGAATAAGACTCAAGAAAGACAAGATGCAAGACTGAAAGAACTTGTAACAGAGATTTTGGCAATAAAAGATTGCACCCAGGAAATAAATAACAAGGAACAAGCATGGAAAGCTGAATTAATCTAACTGAAGAAAGAATCTCAGAACCTGAAGACCAGAATATGGAATTGGCCCAGTTTGTAAAAAACGTAGAAAGAAGACTCAGAAAGAAAGAACAAAGCCTACAAGAGATATGCAATTATATCAAGAGGCTGAACCTGCACCTGATTGGTATCTCAGAAGAAGAAAGGGAAATGGAAAACAACTTGGAGCAAGAATTCCAGGAAGTAATCCAAGAAAATTTCCCCATCTCACCAGACATGTGACCAGCCAAGCACTAGAGAACTCCCACAAGACATCAAATGAGAAGACCAACACTTAGAAACATAGTAATTTGCCTACACAAAGTAAACAAAAAAGAAAAAAATCCTACCAGGAAAAACCAATCAGAATAGCAGCAGACCTATTGGCAGAAACACTACAAGCAAGAAGGGACTGGAGTTCAATATTAAAAGTCCTCAAAGATAAACAATTTCAACCAAGGATTTCCTACCCAGCCAAGCTTGGCTTCATCAGTGACGGAGAATTAAAATCCTTCCCAGTCATCCAATCCTTAAGAGATTATGCAGCTTCCAGACCAGCTCTACAGGAGACACTCAAAAGGTATTAAGCACAGAAGAAAGAAAAAAAAAGAATGACCACACACTTCTCAAGAGAACAGCAGAGCACAGACCAACAGAGAATACAGCACAACAAGAAACTTGTAAACACACACAAACTTAAAAAACAAGCAAGCAAACAAACAAACAAACAAAAAACGACTCAACACTATTATAGGAGGGGACTTGAATACCCCACTAACAGCCCTAGGTAGATCATTGAGGTAAAAAATCAAGGAGATCCAGAACCTAAACTTGACACTCAACCAAATGAACTTAATAGATACCTACAGATTACTCCACCCAACAACCACAGAATATACGTTCTACTCACCACCACATGGAATTTACTCAAAGATAGATCACATTCTTGGCCATAAATCAAGCATAAACAAATTCCATAAGGTTGAAATCTTGCCATGCACCTTCTCAGACCACAGTGGAATAAAAATAAATGTCAACATCAACAACATTTCCCCAAAGCCCACAAAGACATGGATGTTAAATAGCATGATGCTGAACAACTACTGGGTCAACATTGAAATCAAAGCAGAAATTAAAAGATTCCTGGAAACAAATGAAAATGAGGAAACATCTCACCAAAACTTCTGGGATGCCATGAAAACAGTTCTAAGAGGGGAATTTATATTTCTATGAGCACACATCAAGAAAACAGAAAGATCACAAGATGAGAGCCTAACTAATCATTTAAAGGAGCTGGAAAGAAAAGACCACCAAAACTCCAACTTTAGCAGAAGACTCCAAATCACCAAAATAAGAGCCCAAATACAGGACATAGAAGACAAAAATATCATAGAAAACATCAGCAAACAAAACGCTGGTTCCTTGAAAGAATTAACAAGATTGATGGACCTCTAGCCAGAATGACCAAAAAAAAAAAAAAAAAAGAGAGGAAAAAGCCCAAATAAACACAATCAAAAATACAAGAGATTAAATCACAACTGACCCTGAAGAAATACAAAAGATTATCAGAGATTACTATGTTACATCTATATGGAAACAAATTTGACAACCTAAATGAAAGGGAGCACTTTCTGACATCACACAACCTCCTCACGTTGAAACAAGAAGACACTGTGACACTAAATAGACCAATAACAACCCAGGAAATTGACTGTGTCATACAAAAACTACCTACAAAAAAGCCCTGGACTGGATGACTTTCCAGCAGAATTTTACAAAACATACAAGGAGGAGTTGATACCAATCCTATTGAAAGTATTCCAGGCAATTGAGAAAGATGAAATTCTCTCCAAATCATTTTATGAAGCTAGCATCACACTGATACCTAGATCAGGTAAAGATCCAACAAAAAAAAAAGAGAACTACAGGCCAAAATCCCTTATGAACTTAGATACAAAAATCCTCAACAAGATTCTAGCAAATTAGATCCAAAAACACATCTCAAAAATCATTCACCATGATCAAGCAGGTTTCATCTCCAGGATGCAAGGCTAATTCAACATTTGCAAGACCATAAATGTAATTAAATACATCAACAGATGTAAAAACAAGAACCACATGATTATATCACTAGATGCAGAAAAAGCTTTTGATAAAACCCAGCATCACTTCTTGATAAAAACCCTCAAACACCTAAGTATAGAAGGAACATACCTCAAAATAGTAAATGACATCTACGATAAACCCATAGCTAACATATTGCTAAATGGACAAATTGGAAACATTTTCCCTGAAAACCAGAATAAGACAAGGTTTCCCACTCTTACTCCTCTTGTTCAACATTGTGTTGGAAGTCCTAGCTAGGGCAAGAGAATAAAATCAAGGGTATTCAAATAGGAAAAGAGGAAGCCAAGTTATCCCTCTTTGCTGATGATATGATTCTATACCTTGAAAATTCAAAAGAATCTGTCAAAAACCTGCTTGCACTGATAAAGGACTTTGGCAAAGTCTCAGGGAACAAAATAAATGTGCAAAAGATAGTTGCATTCCTACACATCAATAACAAGCAGGCAGAAACCCAAATAAAAAGCAAATCCCATTCATTAGCCACACACACACAATAGCCACACACACACACACACACACACACACACACACACAATGAAATATCTTGGCATCTTCCTAACCAAAGAAGTGAAAGACCTTTACAGTGAGAACTACAAAATACTGCTCAAAGATATGCAAGAAAACACAAACAAATGGAAAAGCATTCCATGCTCATGGATAAGAAGAATCAACATGCCCATCCTGCCAAAGGCAATCTATTGATTCAATGCAATACCCATTAAGTTACCAGCATCATTCTTCTCAGACCTGAAAATTGACAATACAAAAATTCATGTGGAAACATAAATGACCACAAATAACCAAAACGATCCTTAGCAAAAGAAACAAAGCAGGAAGTATCATACTTTCAGACTTCAAACTTTACTATAAGTCTACAGTAATCAAACAGTGTGGTATTGGTACAAGAATAGGCATATAGACCAATGGAACAGGATAGAGATTCTGGAAGCAAAGTCTCTATTTCTCAACCAGCTGATCTTTGACGAAGCCTGCACCAACAACCACTGTGGAGAGGAGAACTTATTCAGTAAATGGTGCTGGAAAAACTGGCTGATCACACACAGAAGATTGATACAGGACCCCTACCAATCATGATACACAAAAATTAACTCTAAATGGATCAAAGACCTAAATGTAAAATCTCAAACTATATGAATCTTAGAAAATGCAGGAGACACCCTTATGGAAATTGGATCTGGCAACCAATTCCTGATCAGAACCCTAAGTGCCCATACCATAAGAAATAAGAGACAAGTGGGACCTCATCAAACTGATGAGCTTCTGCAAAGCAAAAGAAACCATCAAGAGAGCAGGGAGACAGTCCACAGACTGGGAAAAAATATTTGCCAATTGTATATCTGACAAAGGTCTAACAGGTAGGATCTATAAGGAACTCAAACGTGCCTAAAGGAGAAAAACATATACCCCCATTAAAAAGTGGGCAAAAGACATGAATAGACACTTCTCAAAAGAAGATATACTGGCAGCCAATAAACACATGAAAAAGTGCTCAGTCTCACTCATCATCAGAGAAGTGCAAATCAAAACCACATTGAGATACCACCTAACCCAGTAAGAATGGCCATCATTAACAAAACAAACAACAACAGATGCTGGCGAGGATGCAGAGTAAAAGGAAGGCTTCTACACTGCTGGTGGGAATGCAAACTAGTGTAACCTCTTTGGAAAACAGTGTGGTGATTTCTAAAAGAACTAGAAATTGACCTTCCATTTGACCCAGCAATTCCCCTATTGGGAATAACCTGGAGGAGCTCAAATCATTCTACAAAAAAAAAAATCTGCACACTTATGTTTATTACAGATCTATTCACAATAGCAAAAACATGGAGCCTATCATGCTGCTTATCGAAGCTGTACTGGATAAAAAAAATGTGGTACATATACACAATGGAATATTATGCAGCCATAAAGAAGGACAAACATAAGGACTTTGCAACAACTTGGATGGACTTAGAGTCAGTGATCTGTCACAGAAATAAAGAACAGAGTACCATGTGTTATCACTCATAAGGGGACCTTGAACAATTATCATAATACTATAAGAAAGGGATTGGCAGTGGTGGAAAACTGTCAGGGGATGAGGGGTGGAATTGACAGGAGGAGCACACCTCATCAACAAGGGTATCTGCATAATCAACATTTGTAAGCTTAATCCTGAATTGTACCCCACAATCTTTAAAATAAAAAATAAATAGCATTAAATAATATAAAAACTCAACTGAATTCCTGCAAATTCTCCATATCAATTAGTATATAAGCAAAAATACACAAAAAACAATAAAACAATAAAAGCAGAAAGCTCTCAGTTTTAACAAAATTAGGAATTTAATTCAGAGATTTTACTGTATAGATGATGGAAGAGCTGAGAAGCCAAACATGGGACAATGAGGCAAATCGGGAGTAACAATAGCAGGAAGTTGCTACTACCCTAGGGTGAGTTGCCAGAACCACAAGGCTGGGGTCTCCTAGTGGAAGCTAGAACCGAGGAGGGTCTAATTGGAGAGAGCTGGAACCTCCACTGCCAAAGATGATGCCCAAAGCAGAAAGACAGGTAGAGGAATGAAATAGTTCTCCCACTCTCTGCCATTCATTCTCCGGTCAGTGGCTTCCATTGGCTGAATCTATCTGCAAATTGGCCTACTGATGTAGCCTGTGGAGAGCAGCTTCCCTGTAGGGAGGCTAACAGGGGAAGGTTGGTGAAGGGTCTGAGGGGGAACAGGCTGTGGGACCATCCCATTTTAGGGATAAGTGAGAGATAGAAGGGAAAGCTAATTAAAGTACACATACCATGAGTACTCATCTATTCCCTCAATCAGTATTTACTTAGTGCAGGTGCTCATGAGTGTTTTTTGGTTGTGATATTCAGATAAGATGGTGGCAACTTGCAGATCCCATCTTCACGAATGTCACAAATGTGCCTGGGGATATTAGCCATTACCAGGGCACACATCATTTCATCCCCTCTACAAGAAGGACACTGGGATTCAGAGGCATGAGAATGGCATTGTTATGGGAGCAAGAAAAGATAAATTGCCTATGACAGAGACAAGTTTCACAACCAACCCAACTGTCCCCGTTTACTGTCACAAAGGGACTGGGATCTACAAAGCATGGTTAGAGGATTCTTCATGTATAAATGAGCCAAGGCTATTTCATACATAAGAATGAAAAATTGAAGGAAGATTCTGGGAATTTCATGTGAGAAAGACTTACCTCAACTATTTAGGTATTTCAGATTAAAGTTTTCTTTTTTATGGAATTAAATTATTTATAAAATTACCTTAAATATAAATTCCAGCTACTCTACATAGATACACATCTTCTATGTCAAACTTGATACTACATAGATAAAAATGTTATAGCACACAGTGTTATGCAAACTTTACATTCCATGAATGTTTCAACTTATATAGATGAAATATGTTATTCCTGCAATTCTGATGTGGTCTAGCACACTTTTTCAAAACATTATAACTAGCTTTTTAAAAAAGGTAGAACATTCCCTGTTTTTATATCATTTATTTGATTTTTGCTTTAAGTTATCCACCTATTTTTGGTTACTTTGGGCTAAACAGTTTCTACAATAATTATTTTTAAAACATTTAGATCTTTTTATCAAATAGTGAACAATATACATCCCTATTCTGAATTGGCATTTATATTTTAAAACTGGGGAGAAAAGAAAGTATAAATGTAACAGAATCCAATCTTTGACAAAGGCTCCAACAGCAACCACAGGGGAAAGGAGAACTTAATAAATGGTGCTGGGAAAACTGACTGATCACATGCAGAAGATTGAAAAAGGACCCCTACCTATCATCATACACGAAAATTTACTCTAAATGGATCAAAGACCTAAACGTAAAACCTCAAACTATAAGAATCTTAGAAAATGCAGGAGACACTCTTATGGAAATTGTAACTGGCAACCAATTCCTGATCAAAATCCCAAGTGCCCATACCATAAGAGATAAGATGAAGTGAGACCTCATCAAACTGTCAAGCTTCTGTGAAGCAGAAGAAACCATCAAGAGAGCAATGAGACAGCCCACAAAATGGGGAAAAATATTTACCAATTGTATATCTGACAAAGGCCTAACATCTAGGATCTATAAGGAACTCAAATGTGCCAAAAGGAGAAAACCAAACAGCCCCACTAAAAAGTGGGCAAAAGACATGAATAGACACTTCTCAAAAGCAGATATATGGGCAACCAACAGAAAATACATGAAAAAGTGCTCAGTCTCACTCATCATCAGAGAAGTGCAAATCAAAACCATATTGAGACTCTACCTAACCCCAGTAGTAATGGTCATCATTAATAAAACAACAGCAGATGCTGGTAAGGATGTGAAGAAAAAGGAACGCTTCTATACTGCTGATGGGAATGCAAACTAGTGCAACCTCTTTGGAAGACAGTGTGGTGATTTCTGAAAGAACAAGAAATTGACCTTCCCTATTGGGATTATGCCATGAGGAACTCAAGTCATTCTACCGCAAAGATACCTGCACATGCATGTTTGTTGCAGCTCTAGTCACAATAGTAAAATCATGGAACCAGCCATTCTGCCCATCAAAACTGGACTGGATTAAAAAAATATGGTACATATACACAATCGAATATTATGCAGCCATAAAGAAAGACAAACATGTGGACTTCTCAGCAACTTGGATGAATTTAGAGTCTATCATACTCAGTTATCTATCACAGAAACAAAGAACAGAGTACCATATGTTCTTGTTCATTAGTGGACCTTGAACACTTATCATAGTACTATAAGAAAGAGATTCACGGAATTAGCATTAGTGGGAAACTGCCAGGGGGAGGGAGGTGGGATTGGCAGGTGAGGGAAACTGCGAGGGGAGGGAGGGGCACACCTTGCCAACAGGGGTAACTGCATAATGAATATTTGTATACCTAACCCTGAATTATACCCCACGTCTTTAAAATAAAGAAAAAAACGTAGCAGAATCTTGATTGCATTGGTGATTATTTAATCACGTGGATGCTGTATACATAAAATGCCTCCTATTGTTAAAATTCCTATTTTGCACTTCGAAAGACCTAGATTCAAGGGTACTCTGTTTTATCTTCAGCCACTTGTCAGAACTTAGATAACATTTGTTTATTTGTTTACATGTCTGTTGCCAGTCTACACCCCAGCAGTGGGGGAGGGGTTCCTCTGTCTTGTTTACTGCTATGTCCCCAGGGCCTAGAACAGCACCTGGCAAACAGAGGTGGCTCAATAAATATTTGTTGGCTGAGTTACCATTTTCCTTTTTGCTTTACTCTGTAATGAAATATGAGAAAGACAAAGAAGTGACTGCCCTTACTGGCAAACACTTTCCTGGGAAGATGTCTAGACCTCGTTCCATTCCACCAAGCTGGGCCAAGCTTTGAACAACCACTTATGTGTGCAGACACTAAAAGGCAAGGAAGCCTGTTAATTGCAAACTGTTTTTCAGTGTTGCTGAAAGGTTACCACTATCAATTATGCCATATATTTGAGGAGAAGGAAGTTCTGTCTATATGGCAATATATTCCACGATGTCTAATTTGTTTGCTGTAATAAGGCCAGGTCCAGTTATTGATGAATCAATCATCCATGTCTTGTATGCTGATGACACCACCTTAGTCTCTCTCGCAAGATAATGGTGTTGTATACAGAGTTTGGTGCTGGGTTGTATATTATTAAACTCTATAAACATGTTGAACATTAATTGCTACTGCTGTGCAAGAAAACATTTTTTTCCTCTTTGTGGTGGAGAGTTAAGTAATTTATACTGGATGACTCAAGCCGTGTCTTTAGGCAGCGGTGAAATGCTGCTAAATCAATCCATATGGCCGGTCTCTGCAAGAGAATCAATTGTATGACCTGCATGGGTGAATGATACAGGGCATCTCAACCGTGCTGAGCTCTTTCTTGCTGTAAATTGTCTGGCCCTCGAGGTTATATCTCCACATACCTCATGAGGAAGAAAGCAGCAACAATTATAGGGTCAATTTAAACAAAAAATAAATGCTCATCTCAATTAATTCAATTGAATAGGACTTTTCCTAGATTTTCTTTTCCTGTGTGTTCTACCTTCAGTAAGCAAATAATGGTCTGCATGCTCCATTACATTTTTCTGGCACAAATAGCTCAGTTCAGAGGAATAAACAGCTTTTAATAAAGGCAGGGGGTGAGACCTGGGGAAGACCTGGGCCAAGGACTTGAGCTTTTATTTCCCTGGAGAACCAGCATATACGGTTGGTATCACCTTTTGATTACTTTCTTCCTGCATCTTAGGGTTTCGCTTTAACTCTCTTACTTTAATTTATTTTCATTGTCATCTTACAACTAATTCATCACTTTTAAAATTGTTTCAAAGGGCAACTTTTGCCGGGTGCGGTGGCTCATGCCTATAATCTCAGCACTTTGGGAGACCAAGACAGGAGAATTGCTTGAGCCTAGGAGTTTGAGATCAACCTGGACAACACAGCAAGACCTTGTCTCTACAAAAAAGAAAAGAAAAGAAAAGAAAATTAGCTGTGTGTGTGGCATGTGCCTGTAGTCCCAGCTACTCAGGAGACTGAGATGGGAGGATCATTTGAGTCCAGGAAGTTGAGGCTGCAGTAAGCTGGGGTCATGCCCAGAGTGAGACCCTGACTTAAAACAAACAAACAAACAAACATACAAACAAACAAACAAACAAAAAGACAACTTTTGAAGAATGCAATCAAAGAAAACAGCCACTTTCTCATTTCTTCTCTGTCCTCCTAACCCCCCAGTTTTGCTTCTGGTTTAGTTTGATTATAATGTTTTGGGGAATAATAACACTCCCTTAATTATAAGGGCTCCTCCGCATTTTCTAAGAAAAAGATGCATCTTAAATGGTAGACACAGAGTTTAGCTTTCCTTATGTATCCACAAATGACATTTATGTAAAGTTGTAGGCTAAGGAATAATTTGACTCACACAGATTTATCAAAATTTGGCAGCTCTCAGTTTTCAACAGAAGCCTGATTAGACAGTATCTTGGGTTTTCTTTATTGGGAAGTGAAGAAAACAGATCATATAGAATGCATGACAAGTCCAAGCTGCATGCATTAGTATCATAGTCCTTCCTTTTCCATTGGCAAAGACAACCCGAAAAACCAGAATGAGCCAAGTTTTGACTGTAATTTGTAGATTGTAGTGTTTTTCTCTGAATTTCTTCATGTATGATTCTGATATTATTACTCCTTCTTTCAATGGGAGTGAGTGGGTGGAGAGGAGATTCCCTTTGGCCATTTTATTTGATTCTAGGGATGTAGTCAATTGCAGTCAGCATAGCACATAGGGGTGGTCATGTGACAGAGACCAGATAATCATAGTATCCCAACCTTTTGGTTATGATGACTGGCCCAGGGATGGATTTGAGATTCAAACCAAGTCAATGAGAGTTTTTCCACAAAATTTTTGTGTAGACACACTCTCTTTTTTTCTTGGCTTGCTAACTGAGCTGTTGTAAGCCTGGAGTTGTTTAACTGTGTGTTCCCTAGCACCCTCTCAGCCTAGGCTCAGTCATGGAGGATGTGTAATAAGAAGGAGAAACTGAGGACAACACACAAAGAGAAGCAGTGGGTAGGGGTGGGCAGAGAGAGAGAGAGAGAGAGAGAGAGAGAGAGAGAGAGAGAGAGAGAGAGAGAGAGAGAAAGAGAGACATGTATAAATGAGAGTGAGCTAATAAAAAAAGTGCCCATATTCCCTTGTTCTGGAAGCCAACTTTTTCCCTGGACTTTCTGGCTTCAAGTACCTATTAAATTTCAGAGTTTTCGAGTTAGTTTTCTGTCACTTGCAACTGGACAGATTCAGACTAAAGTAATATACTTGATATTAAGCACTAATCACTGCCATATTTGCCTTGGAACCTGCCTGAAGAAGAAGTGCCAGAAAATTGCATTTACACATCAGCCTGAGACACAAGTTGCTTTTCATCTCAACCAATACCCTAACGTTCTTCTGTCAGGCCCTTAAACTTTTAAGACATGACTTTTCTTTCCTTCAGTTTCTTTTATCTGTTTCTTTCTGAATGCAGCTGTCAACAGTTACTTCTTTATGTGCTCACATCTCTTATTTTTGTATCTCATCTCTTGAGATATATATATGCATAGATAGCTTGATTACTACCAAGCCATGTTGACTATTACCTTTGAGATACTGGCTAAAGAGCAGGGGAAAATCTATCTCCTCTACCTCTCCAGGAATGCAGGGAACTAGTCAGCCATGATCGTTTGATGATTGGGTGGTCAGAATCTTTGTTTTGTTCTCCTGATCTCTGACTTCTATAGATTTCTGACCATGCTTTAGAATGATGAGTTGCCCTCTCTGCAGAAGTCTCAGGGTCTGTCATTAAGTCTATAGTGTAGCCTTGGAAATGTGAATCACTATTGGGAAGACTCAAGAGTTGAGGAGATGAGTATTATCTCCTTACCCCTAGGAATCTCCTATCATCTTTCAGATAGTTCAAGGTTCTGCTCATTTTTTGGCTATGTGACTGTTTTTGACAGCTATTAAAGCAGCAGAGAGAGAGCCCTTTGAGTTGATTTGAGGCATTAGGTATCCTGCTTACCACACTTATTGCCAAAGTGGAACTTCATTATAACATTTACTAGGGAAGGAGATGGCCGAGTGGAATGAGTCCCGGACTTCAAGTCAGAGAGCCTGGGATGGGTGTCTCCTCTTTGCTCTAACTAACTTCGAGGCCCTGGGTGTGCTAGGCATGTTTTCAACCCTTGGATCAAGCATCTGTGAAATGAAGAAGATGATAGTACTTGTTTCATGGACTTGTGTGAATCAAAATAAAAAAACTGAGGTAATAAATATGAAAGCACTCTGTATGGAAGTGAGTGGCTCAGGTCCAAGGCAGTGTTCTTGTTAACATACTATACTTTAGAAATAACACCTTTTCGGAATGTAAAGCAAAATAAAAACCACCTCTGCTTGGTGGAAGATTTATTTTGGAAAAAATATTTTTATTGGGAACTAGCAGTTTGAGGAGGTAAAAGATTCTTTGTTCATAATCTTTGTATGGTTTTAAAATGAAAACCTTTAGGTCTATACCAGTGGGCCGGGTAAAATCTATAAATTGAACCAGCATATGCATTCATTGTGAGAAGGAAATTATTCTACTTAAAAATTGTTAATATGCGTTATTTTCTAGTTTGGCACAGTCACAATTGTTGATTCAGATTGCATAATTTCAGAAAATGTAACGTTGATGTGTACACTCCTGCAGTTCTATTGGTTATTTTGGCTATGCCGGAAAGTTTTCCCAGGGAAGAAATTGGGATCTAGGTTTTCCTCTTTGCAGCATGTGGAACTTTTCACCATGCACACACATGTGTGTAGTATTCTCCATACCAAAGTTGCTGAATAACTGGAGTACTGAGTTCTCTGTGATCTTAATTAGGGTCATTATTAGTTGTCTCAGCATTTGCAAGCCATGGAGACTGACTTTGTCAACGCATGAAGACTGCCACTCCTATTGGCCATTAGGTCAGATAGTTTGGTCTCTTGGGGGCCCTATAACTAGCCATCCCTAAACCCCTGGGGACAGCAAGGCCAGAGGGATTGTGTTGTTCAAATTCAAAACTTCACAAAGAAATGCTGTCTTTCACAATCTTACTGATATATCATAGACCTGCTCAGATGTCATAGATGCATGAAGAGGTAAGTGCCCACTGTGATATACTAGGATTCTCTGCCTTTTTTCATGACTAATTTTGAATAATAGCTCCACAACAGCTATTTAAAAATAAATAAAAACAAGTATTTATGCCAGAAGAGTTATGAAAACACAAATAATGTCCTTTTTACACAGCTTCCTTTTCAGATAAGCCAAAGGCCAAGAGATAACACTCTGAGAATGGGCTATAAGGGGAAGTCTGAGGACATTTTAAAAACAGAGTTTACCAAATTATCCACATGAATAAAAGATGATTCTATCAACACAGGGAAGATTGGACTTTCATTAAGAAGAAGAGACTGTAGAAGGGTTTTAACTACCCATTACTGAGAAATCTGTAGAATTATTTGGCAAAAATAAACATAAGTAGCAGGATAGGCAACAGTGAATAATGAAATATGCACCACAAGAGGACACTCCTTTAAAGACTTCCCTGAGACAGAAAAACAGCAAACTAAATGTATACTCCACTACCTGAGTCTGGTTAAGAAGAAATAAACAAGAGAATTCCATGGAAGGCAGATGCTGGTGTTGTAAATTATTTTGTTTTCTAAGCATCTAATCCCCATTAATGGCACCCTGGCTTAAAACACAGGCTTATCTGCTCCTTGGGTGAGAAAAGGGAATGAAGAAGGAGCAATAGGGAGAAACATTATGAGAGCATAGTAAAAGGAGAGAAAGGAAGAAAAAAAGGGAAATATTGGGGAGAATATGAGAGAAGGAGTGGGAGCAAGAAATGCAAGGATCTAATTGAACCAGATGGGCACCAGGAGGGGAAGAGTCCCAGGGGAAGTGTGTGTCGCAGCTCAAGATAAAATGAGAAATCTCACGTGCAGTGGCTCATGCCTGTAATCCCAGCACTTTTAGAGGTTGAAGAGGGATAATTGCTTGAGTTCAGGAGTTTGAGACCAGCTTGGGCAATGTAGTGATAACTTGTCTGTACAAAACAACAACAAAAAAGAAATAATTAAAAAAATTAGCCAGGCACTGTGGCACATGACTATAGACCCAGTTATTCAAGAGGTTGAAGTGGAAGGATTGCTTGAACCCGAGAGGTGGAGGCTGTGGTGAGCTGTGATCATGCCACTGCACTCCAGCCTAGGTGACAGAGTGAAACTCCAACTCAAAAGACAGAGAGAGGGGGGTGGGAGAGGAGAGAAGGAGACCGACCTTTCTTTGGGGGGATTGTAATTGGTTGGGAATTTGATATCTAAGTGATTTAGCATGATTTCTTCCAGAGTGTATGTCTTCCTCTTTTTTTTCCCCTTTTTCTCTTTTTTGGTCTTCCTCCTAAGCTTCCTGCAGGAGACCCGGTCTAAGGCAGAAACATGTTAACTTCCTTAATTATCTGTCTTGCACTCCCTCAGGATGCTTTTTCTCAGATAGAACCCCACCTTTCTGGTGACTGAAGATGGGCAGGGCTTCCTGTGGAGTTCAGTCTGTATTGGAGGAATTCCTTGAGAATGTTTTCTATGCACAAGAGAAACAAGAACTCTCAATTACAGGTCTGAAACCAGCAGAAATCTGGAGCAGAAGCAAATACGAATTTCAATCCTAAAGTTCTTGCTGTGTAAAACACAGTGGAGACAAAGAGCCTGAAGTATAGCCTCCAGCCAGTTTCCTCAGCTATCCTACGGAATAAAGGAGACTAAGTGAGATAAGTTTACTCAAAAGTGTTTTGAAAGCATGCGATCCTTCAGAAAGCCAAGCTACTATTGCTATTTTGTATAAAAGATGATGTACTACTGTTTTCACCTGGTTGAATCCAGGATATATTTCATCCGATTTGATTATCTGATGTTTAGGCCCAATAAGCATGTTCTTATAAACCACTCCCAGGAAACATGGAAACTCCTATTTTTCTCACACTCCTATTTTGTTAACATGGGATATTAGGACTCAGAAATCGACATCTCTGTTCATGTGGTCCTAACGGAAGAAACTGAGTTTCTAGTGCAGGAACTGAGAGGTTAGGTGACCTGCCAAGTCAAGCCTTTGCACAGGTGTCCTGACTGCCAAGTTCCCCCTACCCTGCACCATCGTGTTCCTCCAGAGTGGCACTCAGGTGTGTAAGCCTCTGCATTTTGCAGGTTCACTCTCAGCACCCCATTGCTGCTCTGGCATGGTGTCCAGGATGGGACACACATGAGTTGGCTGCTGTGAACCACTTAGCGCTCTCTGAGAGGACGTGCTGTGAAAAACAGGCATGTAAGAGATTTGGGAAAATAGACTGAGTCAAATTCTACATGAACCCATGGAGTTAAGGTCTAGCTAAAAGGCAGGTCATTGACAGTGCTCACAGACAGATGACTGAAGAGAGTTTAGAGTGATGACAGCCCTGGGTAGCCAGTTTTGTGCCTGTGGGAGTTGGAAAGTTCCTAAATGACTTGGAGGCAGGAATCTAGAGACATGTTCTACAAGGAGATGGAAAACGTGGAAAGAAGTTTCATTAACACCAGGAATGAAGCCTGGACCCACTTGTATCAGCAACAGCATCTTGAGCTTCTGCAGCATTCAAACTTTCGGGTGTAGGGTATTAGGAAGGTAGCTGGGGAAACCCAAAGCCCCACAGAAACTTTTTCATCTGCAGCGGCTTCTTCATCATCAGTGGCTCCCACATACATAAAACTTCTGGAGGTGCTCAAGAACTACACAGTGGCCTGCTATATAACACTGAACAACTCCTCCTCACCAGACCGAACCAAAGCATTCCTTTGTTTCAGAGGTAACTTTTCCAGGCAGGACCATGGTTTTTTGGGTGAGGAAAGAACATATCCTACCAATCTCATTTCAAGAGTCCTGTGAAATCAGAGATAAGGAAAGAGGTTACTTTCTAGAAACCATCACAATATTTCCTTGGCAGATTGCCTAGGAAGACTAGCGTTCCTACACAATCACAATCTTTTGAGTGCCCCCGCAGATCTCTCATTGTCATTAACACGGGGGCAGAAAGTTTTCTTATTCTCCTGTGTGCTGTGTTCTCCTTCTCCTTCTTCTATCAGGCCCTGAGGAGGAACCTAGTCTTGCTACCAGTCATCTTGGTCTATGAGACACTGGCTGGAGACTGAGTATGGTCACTTCTGTTTGTTCAGACCATGGAATCTGGACCCATGACAACTCCTCTGGCCTCAGGACTGCAGCTTGTCCTTCTGCCAGTATTCTTCTCAGAGGCTTTCCCCCAGTTATGGAGTCTGTGTTACTGCCTCCCCAGCACCTGCGGGGCCTTAGAAATAATGTTCCTCATGGTTCATTTGCTAGCACGTCTGCCATTCCCCTATATGCTCAGCTTCCTTCTTGAAGAAAACATTAGAGTTAGCCATTGTCCCCAGAACCAAAAAGTCCTTCTGCTTCCTTGGGGGTCTCACCAATTCCAGCTGGATGTCTCGAACATGGGGAAGATATGTCCTAACAATACCATTAGACCGAGAGCAGTCTAAGCTAAGGGCAGTCTGGGACACATGCTCTTCTGTGTGCAGTCTCACGTCGGGCATATGCATCCTGCTCCCTTTCATTTGGAGTGGATAGTTTCCCCAGAACTCTGCTACGGGAGTTTCTTGTCTTTACTTTCCTTATTCATACGTGTGGATGAAATAAGAGGAAATCTCTTAAACCTGGGGTTGGCTCCTGAGGTGCCCCAGACACATTCCAAGAGCTAATTCCTTTTCAAGTTTACTGTCCTCCACAGAATGGGGAGTCTGAGGTCAAGAAAGGTCAGGAGGCTTGAAAACTGTTTAGTTAATGGATTAAACAGAAACCCCTTCAGGTATTTTAAGCAGAAGGACATTTAATAGAAGGAATAAAGTGCTTAAAAAAATCCCCTGAGCAGGTACTACCAGGCTAGATTTTCAGAAACAACTTCCAGAAAAATATAGAACTGACTCCCCAGGAGAACCACTACTTCTGAAACTACCACTGCTGGTATTTCAAGAGCACATTCACTCAAGAAACAGTTATCACTGCCACCACCTCCTCCAGGAAGCTGGAGGAGGAACACTGGCATGCTGTTATAGGAAAGCCTCATGGTTTGCTCAACCATGCTTGCCAGGGTGATAGCAGTGTGGAAGGGCAGGCTGGTGGTCACCATCACACTTCTGCCTTAGAAATCTTATAGGAGTGCATTTAGGCTCCAGGTAGATCCCTCACTGCAGGAGGGTGTGGGAAACATACTTTTTGGTTTTCAACTTCCTTAATTGAAAGGGTGGTGGCATAGAGGTCTAGGGAGCGAATTCATAGCATCCAACTAAACTGTTGATGGGCTTTTATGCATCTGTTGCATACTTTTTCAAAGTCACACTATCATTATGGAGAAACATATTACAGAAAGAGACTTTGAAAATGGTATCTGGGCTGGACATGGTGGCTTAGCCTGTAATCCTAGCACTTTGGGAGGCCGAGATCAGTGGATTGCCTGAGTCCGTGGGTTCAAGACCAGTCAGGGCAACTTGGCAAAACCTCATCTCTGCAATAAATAAAAAATTAGCCGAACATGGTAGCACTCACCTGTAGTCCTGGTTACTTGGAAGGCTGAGGTGGAAGAATCGCTGGAGTACAGCAGGTTGACACTGGGTGGCCATGAGTGTGCCACTGCACTCCAGCCTGGGCAACAGAGTGAGACTCCACCTCAAACAAAAACAAAAACAAAACGAAAAATGAAACAAACAACAACAACAACAAAACAAAAAAGAAAGTGGTATCTGTAATATCTCATTGTCCAGGTAGACAAACTGAAGTTCAGAGAAGTAAAGTGAGTTCTCTAAAAGCCCCGATGCTCATTCTTGGCAGAGTCAGGGCAGTAATGTTGGCTCTAGATCTTTTCCAAACAATGCTTATGACAAAGGATTCCATGGCATGCAGGGTTGGGCTAAGAGTACGAGGAATCAGAACAAAATGAGGTTAACTTAATTTAACTTGTGATTTTCATAATGGGGGAAAGGGTGTTATTTGCTTTAAAACAAAGAGCTATATTAATGTGCACACATTTTTATTATACACCTGGGACTCCCTGCAAAGGTGAGATGGGTCACACAGGTTCAGGACTTGCTTCTAGTGCTTACTTATTACTCTCTGCTGTGGGGGGCTATTCTGGGAAAGAGTTTGAGAAGTTCAGCAACACACCATGCTGCCTTTCTGATTTCAGATATTGTCCTAATACACTTTTGCTGAAAGCCATTCAAAAATTAGTTTTCTTTCCACTCAAACGCTATTTGTTCTGTAAAATGTTCTCTTTTGCCCAACTGTAATTAATTATTCCTTGCTCTGCATTTCCAACACTCTGTATTTATTGCTGGATTATAGAACAAATCACAGTGTGCCTTGTTTTTATGGTGAACTCTGTACATTCCTGACTCCTTTATAGAGATGTGAACTCTTCATAGGCAGGAACTGGGTCTAATTTGTCCTGGGATCTCAGCACCTAGTACAGTGCCTTTGCATATGGAATTAAGCAGTGGAAGGGATGGGAGTGCTTTCTCTGGTTCTTCCTTCCTCTTCTGGTAGCTGAGGATGGGATTACCTGGTCCCTGTTGGCAGGGTCATGTGATTAGGTCCAGCTAATTAAATGAGTGTAACGTGTCACTTCTAGGCTAGAGCAGTGACCAGGTCTTATGTGACTCTCCAGCTTTTTCTTCTCTGTTTTGTTGACTGTGAAGGTCTCATATTAAGACGGCAAAGCCACAAGAAAAAAACAGGTTGGCTGCCATTGAGACTTGCTCCAGTCAGAAGAGGATTTTGAATAAGTAGGAAAGACACTTTTTCTGTATTCAGCCATAGAGATTTTAGGGTTTGTTTTCCCAGCCTGGGCTAGTCTTTCTTGACTAATACAGATAATCAATAATTCATAAAATTGCTTGAAGAGCCTAGATACCTACAGATACATCTCCTAGAATGTCATAATTTAGGTGCAATTCTTTTTCTTACTTGATACACCCTCACTTAGACTTTGAGAATTCTGAAGAAGAAAGTGTAACATGTTGTTAAACTCTACAGGGGCCATGGAAACAACTAGGTAGATATTTTCAACTAGTTCCATTATGCTGCTACCTAACTTAAGAAGGACTAAGACCATTTGTAAAGCTACAAATAGCCCCAATGAATGGAAAGGTACCATCTCTCACTCAGGTGTTGCTGTACCTTTGACATGTTGGGAAAATTTACAACCCCAGTGGTTCATCTTCTCCATCTTGGAACATGCTAATTTTACTTAATTGAACTTCAGAAGACAAGGAGAAACCCGTTGACTCAAAGACTTTTCACTCCCTGTGCACACATTTTACTTTGTTTATATATGATTGGCAGCTTAGTGTATGTATCACAGATGTGCATTCATTTTATGTACACACAATGTGATCACATGTATGCAATATTTGCCGATTGTTTCTGAGAACTTAAAAAAGTGTTCAAATTGACCTCATCTTTTGCTGGTTTAATCTGTGAGAATATTTTACCATCATTGACAGAAGATGCTATTCTGGCTAAATCTCAGGCAAGATATTTCTCCTTTCTGCATATTCATTTTTCCTCTCTGGAAAGTGAGGATAATACTTACTCTTCAGGGGATTGGAGAGAATGGGGATTGGAGAGAATGTCTATAAAGGGTCGAGTCCACCACTTGGTAATTTGTAGTATTTCACAAACAACAATTGGTAATAAGTATATACTATACTCAGGTAGAACATTGCTGTTTAAGAATGTTTTATGTATATTAAAATTTTAATTGACCTACACAATGGCTCTCGGGGTATTTTTATCTACATTTTAGAACAGAAGAAAGTGAGGCTCAGAGAGAGTACAGTGACTTGTGCAAGGTTGCAGACTAGAAAGTGATAGAGCTGGAACCAAACCTGACTCTTGTCCTGTTGTTGTAGCTGGGAGATACCTTGAAGCAGTGATTACGAGCAGAGGCTGGAAAGGAAACAGCCTGGGCTCATTGGTACAGTGCCTAATAGAAAGTAAGAGTTCAACAAATGGTCACTATTATTGTATAATAGGTACCAGTTTCCCATTAATTATGTCCCCCAGATTATCTATTTAAAAGTGATTAATCATTAGGGACCCTTTGACCTCATCCAAATGGCTTCTATAAATAAAATTGATATATTGCTAAGACCATGCTATGTAAACCACTGTGGATAATCAAAGCATCTGAACAAAGGGGGAACAAGTTGTATATACATAGTTTGCTTATACTCAGCCAGTGGATCAGAAGGTCATTCTCTGAATATTAAAATGTTAGAGGCTACAGTGGCTCACACCTGTAATCACAGCAGTATGGAAGTCAGAGGCAAGAGGATTGCATGAACCCAAGGGTTCAAGACTAGCCAAGGAAACACAGCAAGCCTTCGTCTTTAAAAAATAATAAAGTAAAATAAAATAAAAAATTAGTCCGGTGTGGTGGTGCACATCTATAGTCCTAGGTACTCAGTAGGCTGAGGCAGAAGGATTGCCTGAGCCCAGGAGACTGAGGCTGTGGTGAGCTCTGATTGAACCACTGTACTCTAGCCTCAATGGCAGAATGAGATCCAGACCAAAAGAAAGAAAGAAAGAAAGACCGAAAGAGAGAAAGAAAGCAAGAGAGAAAGAAAGAAAGGAAGAAAGAAAGCAAGAGAGAGAGAAAAAGTAAAATGTTAGGAATAAAACATGACCCTTCTCTGAGGTCAAATAAAAAAACCAGAGGTTTGTACCTTAAAGTTACCATGTATCACATCTCATATGTCTCTGTTCCTCCCAGATGCCAGAGAGCCAAGATGCTGGCTTAGTTCAGGATGGGGGATAATTGTGCATGTCAATATTTATCCTAACCCAACACTCAAATTAGCTCCTCTAATAATCAAGCTGAAAAACACACCCCCCTTGTAACCTGCTCTCCTGCATACAGCATGCTTCTGATACAGTTCTTCATTTCAATTAATGTGAAAGCAGAGGGGATCAAGCTGCCCATCCATTTGGCAAGGGATTTGGGAATAGGATCAAAGTTGGTTTTATTTCAATAGGGGCCCTGGTGAGCTGTTAATTACTTGGGTTTCAAATCTGATGGCATTTGAAATAGAATATTGAATTACACCTGTGTTTGGGGGTCAGTTTATCTTCTGATATGAAGGTAGATTTGTGGCAGGAAGGAACAGGAGGAAATGAAGTTAGTTTTCTTCCTGTGTTTGATGGGGGAAGGTCTTTGTTGCTGAAATATTCCTCAGGGCTTTACATACTGGGTTAAACCAATGGGGAAAATTATGTTTCAGGAACTTCGAGCAAGAGCAGACCTCCAATTATCCCTCAAACAGATTAAAAAATGTAATCTTAGACTTGTTAATATGAAATATCACTTGCATACTTACATAATTTTTAATTTTTTTCTTTTTGGTTTTGAGTACTTAAGGTGAATTGAAAACCAGCTGGGTGGAAAACTAAAAGTGGATTAATATTCTGACTTTAGTATTCTAAAGTCAGAATGTGTTGAACATTTTGATTTTAAATTTATTAAAAAATCAACATTTTGTTTATTGACCAATGTATACTTACAGAGTGAGATATCTTATTTTGGAATAGTTCACTTGCTCCAAACATGCCCACCTTTTGTCTGTTCCTCAGGCTTCCCCAGTCGTTCCCTGCCTTATGGTGTTTGCCATCTACTCCATCATTTTCTAGCTCTGAGCATCATACTTTTCAGGTTTCAACTCCAATTTCACTTCCTCCCAGAGGCTTTCCTTCCCACAGACTCTGTCTCATCACTTTGTTTATTCCTTCAAAGCATTGATCATCATTGGCATATTTTAATTCATTTATCTATCACAACATGTGGTCCATCTTGCCTATGAGAACAGACAGGGATTTAAACTATTTCCCATATGCCTGTGTCTTTAGTACTGAGCATGATACCTGGTACCTTGGGGGCATTTCATTATTTGTTTAGTAAATGAATGAATGAACCAATGGGTAACTGAAAACCAAGACCAAATTTTCCTTTTTGTAGTGTGCTGACCAGACCTTTTTTAGAGTATGACATTCAGGTTCAGTCTTTTTAACTTAAAACAGAATTTTAAGAAACTGGACAGTAATTGAAAGCATGTAACAAAACTGAAATCATTTGGCTGGAGTATGTTTTGACAATACCATGTATTTGGGATCTGAGCTGTTAATATAATAAAGCACAAGCCTGTAATCTCAGCACTTTGGGAAGCTGAGAAGAGAGGATTGCCTGAGCTCATGGGTTTGTGACCAGCCTGGGCAACATGGTGAGACCTTGTTTCTACAAAAAAAAAAAAAATTAGCCAGGCATGATAGCACATGCCTGCAGTTCCAGCTACTTGAAAGTGCTAGAAATGGGGATTCTAGGGGGTACCCCCACCTCCAGACTTGCTTGTCCAAAAACAACAAAAAGACTCAGAGATCAATAGAATGAAGCAGCTTTTTAATAATGCTCTTGCACCCGCAGTTTCGAGACCCACCTGGGCAACTTGGCGAGACCTCATCTCTACAATAAATCAAAAAATGAGCCGGATGTGGTAGCATGCACCTGTAGTTCCAGCTACTTGGAAGGCTGAGGCGGAAGGATCGCCGGAGCCCAGCAGGTCAAGGCTGCGGTCGCCGGGAGCGGCCACTGCATTCCAGTCTGGGCAACAGAGTGAGACTCCAACTCAAATAATAATAATAATAATAATAATAATGCTCTCGCAAGAACAGGTGTCCCTCAGATGAGCAGGCACACTGAAGCAGTTTCAACTAGAGTACTGGAGCCCTACAATACAAGTCCCTCCCCTGTTTCCTCATAACCTGGGTACTTCCAGAGGTTACATTACTTTCCTGGACATTGCCTGCATGTTGTACATTGATTGGGTTATCTGGTTAGTTCATTTGTGTGGTCTATCTATTAATTGGTTAACATAGGTATGACAAACTTACTTCATTTGCATGTCCTATTTGTCAATTGGCTTACAAGATCTTGTTTTAATTGGTTACTGTCAAAGTTCAAATGAAAAAACTCACCTAAAGTAAAAGTCCACAAGAAGCAGGAAGTGACTCAGCAAAAAGCAGTTATATACAGCTTATGGCTTACGGTGAAGATAAATCATCTTTTTTAGAAGACTGAGGTAGAAGGATCACCTGAGCCCAGCGAGTCAGCACTGGGGTGGCTGTGAGTGTGCCACTGCACTCCAGCCTGGGTGACAGAGTGAGACTCCAATCAATAATAATAATAATAATAATAATAATAATAATAATAAAAAAGCTGCTGTAGTTTCTCTCTTGGTTTGGTTCTTGGTGTGGGTCTTTGTTTCTATATCCTTGGGGGTCTCTCCTCTTGTCATCTGTCTCTTTTTTTTTTTATATCCTACTTTTTGCCTTTGTTTCTGCCTCATGAAAAGTGCTGACAGTTTTCTCAGGGGTTAGGTAAGCTTTCTTTTATTAAATTCATAAACGCTATTACTAGTTGAAATGATGGCAACAAAATAAAACTGACAACAACTAAAACAACTCATGGTAGAATTTGCTACTGGCTTAAAAAATTGATAGCAAAATTAAATTTTCTTGACAAAATTTAGATGTTCAAAATTTGATCTAGGAAAATGGAACTTTCTAGATGTAAAGAAAACTCAAAATGACAGAAGCCATCCCTGTTAAATTTTGATATGATGGAAAAAACCTGATCTTAAAAATATATTTATAAACTTTGTAAGGAAAAGGATTGATGTTGACCAAATAAAATCAGTAAAATGAAAATGATGGAGGAATCTCAATCAATAAATCTTGAAGTACAGGAAAGGCTAATGTGCTGAAGAATGAATGGATAGCTGTTCTGTTTTTCCACAGATAAAAAGAAAGGTCTGAATGCAGCAGGGATCTGAGGAAGAAGTTGTCCAAAGGGGGCTGGGAGACCCTGAAATACATTACCACAGATTGGGGAGGTGAGGGAGTGTAGCAGTATGGAGAGGAGTGGTGGAAAGGAACTGTCTCTGAAGTTTCTAGAAAAAGTATAGTATGCAGACAGCTATCATTCTGAGGTGATTTAGGTGCATTCCTTTCTGACTAAAGACATGAAGGTGAGTTAGGAAACTTTGTCCGCTCAGGGGGATTTCTTTAAGCTCATATTTCTATGATTCTATGACATTTTAAAATGTTGTTTTGCTCTTTGGTAAGAGAGTAAAATATGGAAAATGGAACGATAAAACATTGCTCAGAAGTTGATTTACATTTTAGTATTAAAACTTTAGTTTTGTCTAAATGTTTTAAAAATTGTTCTGTTCCTATGGCATAGGTTTTGTAACTCCAATATTTTTTTAGCAATGATTTTTTTGTATGTATAATTTTGTCAATAAAATGGTCGCTGGTATGATTACTAAAGATTGTTGGTTTAAATTTGGAATAACAAAAGTTTTCGCTCCAAAGGGGAAAGAATATAAAGATTTAGGAGGTAAACATTATCCTTTGTGATAGCAAAATTGTGATTATGGGTTTTTCTGAAGGAAGAATCTTTGATGAAGCTGTATATACATATATATGAAAAATGCAGAAAATCGTATGACTGAGTGTGATTTCTAGGATGTAAGTCCATAATAAAGGGATGGGATGGGAGACTAAATTAGAAGAGAGGCCCACTGGAGCATCACAGTAGTGACTCTGATCAAGACAGGAAAAAATTAGCATGAATGAAAACAAGATGGCGACCAACAGTAACAATTGTAGGTAGCTTTCCTTCTGATGACTGGGAGAGCTACTCTGCCTTTTCTGCTCCTATAGCATGTGGGTATCATGTGGGAGGCAGTAACCATAGGACATGGCATCCAAGAAAAGAGAAGCAAAGATATCTAGTATGTGGAAGAGGCTGTGAACAAAAGAGGAACTGAAAGAGAATTCTAGACTGTTATCAAGTAATTGCTGTCATCAACACCCTGGGAAATGCTAGGAGACTGAATATAGCAGTGAGTGTACCCCAAGCTAACGTCTCAGAAAAGTAGTAATGAACTATCAGTTGTGGATGAGGTTAATGCATTTTTCAGACTCAAGTGCCAGGAATTCTAAGGTATTGTTGTTTATCTCTTGGCTGAATGTTAGGTACAGATTATATAGCATATAATTTTGTGGGAAGAATATTTGTCTTGTGTTTGAAAACCTTTAGGAGTGCATCTGTTGGCATACCATGAAACAAAATACCTGGAGGAAATCAAGCTTTGCGCATGTATGCTACCATACCAGGAAAACAATGAATTTTTTTCTCTCTGCTTAGCTTAGAAAATAGTCATATATCTCATTTAAAAACATCAACTATTGTGGGATGATGCCATAAACAAGGACATCTACCAGGGCTGAATTAAGCTATTAATGATATTCATTGGGGAGCAGAAGTTATTAAATGAATCATGTAACTACATGCACGCATACACACACACATACATGCATTTACTTGTTTTTTCTTTTATGTGATTTTGTCAAAGTTTCTATAGTGACTGAAATGAAATTAAGTGTTTATTTTCATGTTTAAAAAATAAAACGTATTATTGCTTTTATTTTTAAAGGCAAAACTGAGTATACTATATTTTAATTTAATAATATTGCTATTTAGACCTCAAAGTCATAATTATGACTCTCATCTGTTTGGTAAGGAATACCCTTATATCAGGCAAAGTATCTAGGAGGGACAGTCTTGCAAGTTTAAACTTCCAAATGACAGTTTATGCCAGGGCATATCTTTCCCTACTTATGCTCTAAATAATTAGCATTTCATCTGGAAGAAAAAATAGAGGACTGACCTTAAAGAAGATGCTTTGGTACTATATAGTCTTATACTAATTATGGGCCTGACGGGCCTGGATTATCAATGCAGTTTTGAACAACATTAGAAATGTGGGCTGCTAAAAGATTAGTTTATTATAGAAAGACGTGCATTTCTAAGCTACTTACATTCGTCAGATGAAGTTATTTTATCTGTACTTCTTGCCGAATAGACTTTTAAAAAATCTTCCTATGTAAATTGTTTAAAGATAGGGATTTTATACTTTTGCATGTGAAAAACAGTGTTGACGAGTAAATCTAATATCGATGGGATTATAGCCTATGAATATTTATGACAATTAAGCACCCTTATACGGATTTCCTGTTGTCTCCTGCAGCATTCTACTCTGGGAAATTTCAGCATGGAGGGAAAGAAAGTTTTACCGCCAATTTGTGCCTGAAACACAAGATGAACAGACGTCTGCTGCATTAAAAAAGGACATAGGCATGCATTAAATCCCTTATGTCTTACTTTTTAATGATGCAATTGTGAATTATGTTCTTGTTGCATTTGTAATTAGAGGCTGCAGCAGATGGTGAAGACTTATTTTAAAGTGATGTGTCTATTAAAATAAGCCACACTGCCAAATGATTGTTCACTGTAACGGCATCTTTACACCCCTGAAACACTCTGATTCTTTGTTGATGTGCAGTTGATTACCACAGCTGATTACATATGTGCACATATTTGCTCGAAAATGTATCAGGGATATTTGATATGTGCAATACTTTATTTTAAAGTGTGTGTTATCACAATTATAGATAATGAAGCTTTCAATGAATTATTCAGTCACACCATCTACAAAGGGAATGCACTGATTTCCCTTTTCAATAAAATTAGGCATGAATCTTTCTAAACTATTGAGGCTGATTCTCCCAACACAGTGGGAGAAGCACTGAATGGTAAATGGGTAGCTTCTGAATACTGAAAGATCCTCTTATCCACAATCTTGAAAAGAGCAGTTTTCTTAGGGTGAAATCAGTCTATGGATAGTGATGATGTCTCCAGCTAAAAGCAGGAATGTGGGGAGAGAGGCACTGAGTAAGGACCAAGTAAAAACGGAATAGTGTAAGTAGTTACATTGATGGGATGTATTGGAGTAAGTTAGTCTGTGATAAACAATACCTACATCTCACTGACTTACAACAAAATAGATGCATCTCTGACTATGTGTCTAGCATGGACTTGGCTTATCATAGTCCATTAAGGACCAGGTCAATGGAGGCTTCATCCCAACACACCCTTCTGCAATCACTTTGCCAATGGAAAAAAGATGTGATGGCTTGCATATTAGCTCATTCATTCTTGTATCTATTTTAGGTTTGGGGGTAGAGGTGCATATCTGTTACATGGGTATATTGTATAATGCTGAGGTTTGGACTTCTAGTGGACCTATCACCCAAGTCATGAACATAATGCCAAATAGGTGATTTTTTTTTTTTTTTTGAGTTGGAGTCTCACTCGGTCACCCAGACTGGAGTGCAGTGGCCGCTTCTGGCCACCGTAGCCTAGCCTGCTGGGCTCCAGCGATCCTTCCGCCTCAGCCTTCCGAGTAGCCAGAATTACAGGCATGCGCTACCACGCCCGGCTGATTTTTTGATTTATTGTAGAGATGAGGTCTCATTGCCCAGGGGGGTCTCGAACCCGCGGGCTCAGGCAATCCACTCACCTCAGCCTCCCAAAGGCGCGGGATTACAGGCTGAGCCACCGAGCCCGGCTACATAGGTGATTTTTTAACCCTCACTCTCCTTCCTCTCTCCCTCCTTTTGGAGTCCCCAGTGTCTAGTGTCTATTATTTCCACCTTTGTGTCCATGTGGAAGAGTCACATGGCATTTCCACTTGTATTTAGTTGACCAGAGCAAGTCATGTAATGAAACCTAATATCAAGAAGGCAGAGCAGTGCAATATGGTTTTGAAAAACTTGAGTGACAGCAGTCATGATCACCTCATGGTATAATTTGCTGCAAGGCTGTGTGCCCTTTCTCTACCGTCTATTCTGATGACTCCAGTTCTAATATCCTGGTCCTGAAATATCATTTGATTGATTCCCTTATGTTCATAAATAAATATAAAGACTTTAGAGAAAGGAGTGTGTTACTTGGAGGTATAGAGAAGCCCTCCAGTTTCATACTTTCCAAACTATCTTCTCCTAGGAGGAGTTAATGCTGAACAAAGGATTCCATGGTTAACTGAGTTTGGGAATCTTTGGGTAAGCAAAGTTATGCACATTTATTTACTTTTTGGAGCCTCTAATATGTTAATGTAAATATCTACAGTCCATTTCAGTGTGCAGTATTTCTTAATTCCACAGAATCTCTTTTTTAGGGAGTTTCCTGTGAGATGCTATTCTGAGAACACACTTTGGGCAACTCTTCTCAGGCCGCTCCCATTGGTGCCTGATTGTAGGTTTGGTTATTACTTTAGCTTTTGGGTTGTTGAACACACAGAGGAGCTGGGAGGATGGTTTACCTGCAGAGAGTAGGGAAGCTTTATGCTACCACCTACCATCCCTTGCCCTATCATCTTTTCCATTTGACTATCCCTAAGGTGTATCCTTTACAACAAACTGGCAAACAAATATTTTTCTGAGTTCTGAGTCTTTCTAGCAAATTATCAAATTTGAGGAGGGGGTCAAGGGAACCCATAATTTATAGCTGGTTGCTCAGAAGAACAGATGGCCTGGAACTTGTGATTGGTATCTGAAGTAGGGACAGTCTTTTGGGAATGAGTCCTTTTAACTTGTGGACTATGATGCTAAATCCAGGTGGATAGTGTCAGAATTGAGTTGAATTATTAGATGCTCACTTGGTGTCTGATTTTGGTTTTGGTTATCACCTGGAAGACACAGACAGCTTCTATTACTCTACCCTCTCTCTCAGCCCTCACCCTCTTCATAGCCTAGAAAGGTAGGAACATGATTTTGGTAAATGTGGATCACAGGGGAAATTTTGTGATAGGAAAATGCATATGCCCTGTGAAGATGTTAGTCAGCATGAAAGGGCTGAGCTAGGACTGGCAGTTCTAGGATGGGAAGTGCTCGGTGCCATGATGCTATATGTGAGAAACAATGATCATACTTTCTGGGCCAGGTGCTGTTGCTGGGCAGTGTGGTTTGTTCTTGTAATCTTAGTGCTTTGGGAAGCCAGGGCAGGAGGAGCACTCACCTGAACCCAGGACCAGCATGGTGGCTCATGCCTGTAATCACAACACTTTGAGAGTCTGAGGTGAGAGGATTGCTTGAGCCCAGGGGTTTGAGACTAGCCTGGGCAACATTACTAGACCTCATCTCTACCAAAAAAAAAAAAAAAAAATTAGCCAGGCATGTTGGTGCATGCTCTGTAGTCCCATCTCCTTCGGAAGTTGAGGAGGGAGGGATTGCCTAAGCCCAGGTATACAAGGCTATAGTGAGCTGTATGATTGTGCCACTGCAATCAGCCTGGGAGACAGAGTAAAAACTTGTGGCTAAAAAAAAAAAATTTTTTTTGAGTTGGAGTCTCACTCACAGCCCCTCCAGCGTCGATCTGCTGGACTCCGGTGATTCTTGCGCCTCCGCCTTCCAAGTAGCTGGAACTACAGGCATACACTACTGCATCTGGCTAATTTTTGATTTATTGTAGAGATGAGATCTCACCATGTTGCCTGGGCTGGTCTCGAACCTGCAGGCTCAGGTAATCCACTTGCCTTGGCCTCCCAAAGTGCTGGAATTACAGATTGAGCCACCGAGTCTGGCAAAACATTTAACTGGTATACATAAAACACTTAGAACCGGGAATATGGTAAATACTATGTA